>NW_024340849.1:21051979-21329419 GCF_902729225.1 Pteropus medius
CTTCCTTCCTTCCTTCCTTCCATCTTCTCTCATTTCCTTGAGATCCCGCTCCCTATTCCTTCCTTCTCCTCTCTATAGGCATCTTCCTAACAGGGTTCATACTTTTACACATGTACGTGCTTGTTTGGGATACATATCACTTTAATCAATGTGAGTGGGTTGTGTTATGGATCTCACTCTCTGACGTTTTCCTCTCACCTTTGTTTGAGGCTCCTCCATTCGGCTCTCTGTACATCAAATATGTTACTTCTGATTGCTGCATGTGGGGAGGCATCCAACAGATGCTAAGACAGGGAGGCAGGTGCCAGCACACAGGACTTACGAGGGTCCGGGTCCGAAAAGGCACAACCCTGAGGCCCTAAAACATTAGATTTGTTGAATCTAATCTCCAGCAGGGCCTAGCTTCCTGGCCCCACTCACCAGGGCTGTGGCTGCCATGTGTCCATGTCCATCTAATTAAGCTTGGATTAATTCCAGAGTTGTTGGCCTTTGTTAGGGGTGGGGACAGGGGAGATTCGGGGATGTCTTGCAGCATTGCAGAGGAAAGAAGGGAGTGAAGGTAGATACACTATGGCTGGGGATGGGCGGGGCGGGGGGCAGCTCATGGCACCAGCTCAGCTGAGTTCTGGGGAACTGCTTCCAAAGCACTTCCTGTCTATCCCTGATCCCTGGGCAGGGGAGGTGGGAGTGTTGGAGTTAGGTCTTCATTTTTGTCCCCTTCCCCTTAGCTCCCAGGGGCAGGGAACAGAAACTTCCAGAAAAGGGCTATGGACCTTAGGGTTTGGGGCATAGTAGGCCTGGCCCTGGGTTGGCACCCAGGCATCCAGGAGGGGCCTGCAGGCCGGGAGCCAGCTTCGCCCAACGGACAGCAAAGAAGGCCCTTCCTCAGTCCCCACTGCTCACCTGCCAAGGACCTAGCAGGAGTTGGGGGACGGAGTTCTGAGTACAAGTGCTGCCCTGCCTAACCGGCTTCAGGAGGGGAAGGGTGGAGAGTGGGCCTCCTTGTGGCTGAGGAGACCCTCCATTGTAGAACAGCTGTGCTTCTCAAAACACACCTGCCCAGCCCTAGGGGCCCACAGGGGCACTCAGGGAGGGTGCCAAGCCTCCAGTTTGTCCCGCGTCTGAGCACTTGAATAAGAGCATTTGAAGAAAGGGCTCTGCTGCCATTTGAAAATCGCTGCAAGGTATTGCCCTGCCTTATATGAAATGCACCTGGTCCTCCGCACCTTCCTGAAAGTGAGTTCCTTAAACCCCTTTTCTCCTGAATGGGCACTCGGGTAGTGAGAGGGCCCTGAGCACCCTGGGGATCCGGGCTGCCAGAGAGGAAGGAAAAGGGGAGGCTGGGGAGCCCACGGAAAACTGCCTCCTTCACAGTGCTGCCAAGGACGCCTGCCAGGCCCGTCCCCCACCCCTCCCCCAGCTTCCTTCTCTCGTTCCAGGCTTCCCACCTGTTCATGCTGAAAAGGAAAGACTGTCTGCAGGGCAGCCCCTAGCTCCCTGCGGAAGGGATGGGGATGGGTAACACCAGAGAATGGTTCCCCAAACCGGTCTCCCCAGCCCCAGACAAAAGAGGGTGGTCCCAGCTGAGCTGAAAGGAGGTACAGGCTGTGCTGGATCTCAGGACAAGACTCTGGCCTTTGGCATCCCGCCTCCCACCTCCTCGTTGGGCAGGAAGGAGAGGAGCCTGCCCCTTGCTTGGGCTCAGAGGAGAGAATATAGCTTTCTCTTCACCTTTGGCTGATGTCATTGTAAGAAATAACAGCAGGGGCTAAAACCTTGGCGTGGTATGTGTCAAATTCTGTGCTAAGTGCTTTATGTGCATTATCGTGTTTGAGATGAGGTGCTTCATTGTTTCCGTTTTATTGATAAGCAGGTAGATTCCAGGGGCCAGTGACTTGCCAGGGTCGAATGGCTAGTGAGGAGGGATTCATCCAGGCAGTCTAACCCTTAGCCTGGCTGTTGTACAGCCCCTGCTCCACCAGGAGCAGATGGCTCCATTCAGTGGTGAGAGGATCTGGCCCCCGTGGGTACTCCATTACTCCCAGGAGCCCCTCAGGTGGTGGTTCTCATCCCAGAGTAAGTGGTATCAGATTTGCCAGGAAAATTTTCCAAAAAAGCGCCTGTCCTCTCCCCACTACAGCTTGTGTCAGAACAGGCTGGGGTGAGGTGCACAGCACATAACTGTTAAAAACTCCCCCAATGATCCCGCTGCTGCCCTCGCCTGCTCCCAGGCCTGGACGTCTGGAGACCTGTGCCCATCGGACCCTTGGGAGAAACAGCCTCAGTCCCATTTCATGTTCTAAAGGAGCCTCAAGCCTGCTGCTGGCTGCCTGCCCCCGCCCCATGGGTTAGAGGTTCTGCCCATTTCCAAGCTGGGTGGAAGGTTCGGACGTGACAACATAGTTATATATGCCAAGTGCCATGAAACGTGGGGGCAGCAATGGAGAGGGGATTCAAACCCCGAGATTTAACTTCTGGCTCTTCTACTGCCTAGCCCAGTGCCACAGGACCTCACCAAGCCCAGCCCACAGCACGGGCTGTGGCTACTCCGCCCACTTTGCAAACATTTATTTGAACATTTCTATAACAGGAAAAGCAGGGCTTTTTTCCTAGTGGTTTGCTGTATGGATCAAAAGAAAAAATGAATGCCATGTGCTATTGCCTCTGCAGGCAGGGATGAGGGGTGATGACAGGATTAAGCGGCTCATCTCTTTAATTCTCCCTGGATGAAGGTCTGGTGGAAGGTCAGGGCACCAACCTGACCAGAGGAAATACACGGAGGCCCAAAGAGAGTGACCAAGTCACAGATCTGTAGGGCAGGAATGGAAGAGGCCTGAAACTTATACAGAGTTTATTGTCGCTGTTGTTGTTGTTGTTGTTTTGGGGGGCTCTATAACAAAAAGAATGCAAAATGACAAATACAAAGTACAAACAAGAACATTTACCTAGAATGAGAAAAGGCATAGCAAATTATGAATGTTAAAAAGCTGAGAAATATCACAAATGTTATAAAAGTCAGAAAAATAACATAAGATTTTCATTAATTTATAGCCCAATCCTATTTTTCTTATACATACATTTATTTATTTATTTGTTTGTTTTTGGCTGCATACTCTTCACTTACCTCTTCTTGGGACCACTTTGTAATTTTTTTCCGTAGAGAAAACAGAAAGATATTCTAGTCTTTCTTCAAACATAGTAGATCCAAATTTGTTTTTTATGATGGATAGTTTAGAAAATGTTCATGTTCACAAATTAGTATTAGTATTGTCCTGTAAATGTTTAGGATTGTTGCTAAACTAGGAAAAATCTCTACCTCTTTCTTTCATATGTGGGCTATAGAAACTCAGGGCATTTTACATTTTCTTGTTCAAATCAGTCAGAAATTTTTTAAAAATCTGATAAATTCTATTTTATGTGATTCCCACTTTAAAAAAAAGTATTGTGTGTATTATGTTAAAAAAAATTTTATTGATGCCTCTTGTTAAAGATGGTAAGAAAGACTTTATTCAAGGGGGAACTACTATAATGGGGGTTTGGGTCGGGGAGAGAGATTGGACTTTGTACAAGGAAAAGTGGGAATTTACAGCCAAGGGGCAGAGTTGGGGATCGGTGGGTAAAAAATTGCTAAGAGGAAACATCAGGCAGGAGTAAGGGGGGATCCTGGCTAAACGGACCTACAGGCTTCTTACTGAATGCAGGCCAAGGCGATCGGACACCATCTGGGGGGCACAAGCAGGTAGAAGATGAGGGTGATCAGATATGGAGGGTGGGAGACTCTAGTTAAACTGACTTGGCAGGATTCTTGCTAAAACTGGACAATGAAGAGAGGAACGTGGAAGCTCAAAAGTCAGAGCCTAGCTGAGAAGAGTGTTCAGAGGAGTCTGACTAGAGTTTGGTCAAGGAGAGAATCTTTGTCAATTATAAGACTGCATTTCCATTTTGAATAGGGATTGATAGAACCGAAATTTCTGATTTTATGCATTTGATAGTCAGAAGCATAGTCCCCAGACTAGCTTCTGGCCTCATCATTTTAAACCTTATTTCTCCTGCACTATTTACGTGTCCCATAGTACCACCTCGGAGGACACGCTCGTGTTGTGACACAAGCTCTGGCCTGCACCTTTGTGTCATGCTGCTCACAATGAGCCATAGGAATATTCCAGAAGCCATTCCTAAATCAGGACGACTAGCAATAAGCTAACTATGCATGGAAGTGACTGCAAACCACATAAATCAATCCCACTTAACCCTATCTATCCTGAGTTTGGTTCAGCAAATAAGGTCATTATCATCACTACTATAATGACCTAAACAGTTCCGCCTGATTTTCAAAGCCCCCTACAATCAACCCCACCTTGTGTATCTATCTAGAATATGCTCCCTCTTACCTCTTCCCTAGTCTATTTATTTCAGTAAAGAAAGTATCCTCACACATGCAGAAGACACATTTACTTTACTGTAATATGATATTTATTAGATCTTAAAATAAGTCAGTTGTGGAAAACTTGGAAAAATTAAAACAGCCCAAAAGGTTAAAAGCATCTCCCACAGCCCAAGCATTACTATACATTTTCTTGTGACCTCTTTTCAGTGACTATGTACTTAACTGCATGCTTCTGACAAAACTGAGAGCGCACGGATTTGTAACATGCTCCTTTCTCTCAGCAATAACTGAACACACTTCTTTCTGCCTCCATGTCTTCACCTCTCGATAAACAAAACGTAGAGTGAGAAGGAACCAGAGCAGGGTGGGAACTCCTTGGTACCATTCAGAAAAGAACATGACTACGAGCTAGCTTGTGCTTGAATACTCCCGATGAATGGGAACCCTGCCTCCCTAGGCAGCCTGTCCGGTGGGTGGGCGGAACCACTTCCTGGACAGCGCTTTCATCCGCAGGGAGCTGACGCTGGCCTGTCGGAGCCTCCGGGTCCCAGCTCTGCTCCCTCAAGCAGTACAGATTAGCCTGCACATTCTTCCGGTCAGCCTGTCAGGTCTTCAAACACTGAAACAGCGTGAATTCTTTCCCAGGTTCGACAATCCTGAACGCCTTACCATCTTAAATATCGCCTGAATTCCCATCTCACCATCATTTTTCTTGGTTATGCTATTAAATCGTGCCTTTCAAGGGCCGTTACAGGTGTCTTTCAGTCACTTCTTCTTTAAAAAAAAAAAATTAATTAATTTGTTTATTTGTTTATTTATTTATTTATTTATTTATTTATTTATTTTAACATTTTATTTATTTTTCCCCCTCCTCCCTCCCTCCTCCCCTCTGGTAATCACTAGTCAGTCCATTGTCCATGTCCATGAGTCTCTGTTTGTTTGTCTTGTTCATTTGTTGCTTTTAAGTTTACATCCTACATATAAGTGATATCACGTGATTTTCAACCTCTCCTGTCTGGTTTATTTCGCTTAGTATGATTATTTCAAGGTCCATCCATGTTGTTGCAAATGGCAGTATTTCATCTCTTCTTATAGCTGAGTAATATTCCATTGTATATATGTACCTCAGCTTCTTTAGCCAATCATCAGTCACTTCTTTATGATCTTCCGTATTTTCCAAATGTTCTACCATGAGCTTATATTACTCCCGTTATTATAAAAACTAGTTAAATGTATAATGTTACTTCCCTGCTGTTCTGCTATTAATTATTTTTTGCTCTTAATTAGCTGAGTTCTTAAATGCCAACACTGTAACCTGTTGTGCCATCCCCTGCCACCACGTGCTCCCTCTGGC
Organism: Pteropus medius; assembly: GCF_902729225.1. Taxonomy (NCBI): domain Eukaryota; kingdom Metazoa; phylum Chordata; class Mammalia; order Chiroptera; family Pteropodidae; genus Pteropus; species Pteropus medius. The sequence goes on from NW_024340849.1 coordinate 21,057,721, forward strand.
TCTTCAATGACTGGACTAGAGCCCCGTGGCCCACCCCAGGGACAGCTCTCCCAGCTGATATCAGTCCACTCACCCAGCTCTTGGGGAGAAACTGTTCATATTGTTCCAGACCTCAGACCTCACCGAGCTGTGCATCACCTGGCTGACGTTTCTCTTTCTGTCCACACGGAAAGCATGGGAAACTTCGTTCAGTGCTTTGCCAAAATAGCCTTTGCTCTTCCTGACATGCTGACAATAAATATGTTGAGCGAATGAAGAAAAATCCTTCGGTAATGAAAATTGCTGGGAGTTTGGTTTGACATGATTTAATGAATTAATTCTGGAACAAGCATGGTTCTCTGTAAAGTGCTCCCAGACCATCTGTTTAATCATTCTAGAATGCTGTTGAGTGACATTAAGCTTACATCCCAGGAACGATATTCTCTTTTTGAAAATCAGGACATTTTGCTCCCTCCAGCTGATTAGTCCTTCCTCTCTTCTCTAACCCATCCTACGGGTCCTGTCTCCTCAGGCCATTCAGGACCATTCGGTGGCTTCGCCCTTTTCTGAGCTCCTGTAATCATATATAACCAGAATGAAACAGCAGCAATGGTAATAGCTACCACTTATTAGAGCTTGCTCTGTGCCAGAAACTTTGCTACATGACTTTATATACTTTATCATATGTATCACTTAATCACTGTATCGTACTTTTGAACATATATGTAATTTAAGTTCTAATCACTTGAATAACAGATGCTATTATTATCCCCATTTAGCAGATGAAGAAACAGATTCACGGGGGTTCCGGTTCCTGCATTGCTCACTGTCCCTCAGCTGGTGAACAAATCCATGTCTATCTGGGTCCCAAGTCCAAGCTCTCACTACCTTATTCCCCAGGCACTAGCATCTGTTACACAATTCAGCCCTTCATTTTTGTGCCATTCTCCTATTGTTTCTGGGGCTTTCATCTTAACATCTGGCACCTTCTGAGTAGCACTTAACATGGCAGTCAATGGGTCCTTAGCAGCTACGTGGCTTTTTTTGATCACCGCCCTTTGTCTCCTGCCCCTTCCTGGGTGCCAGTGGCATCCATCATCTCCATGCCAGACCCTGGGAGAAGCTGCCTTGGAGCGGGCTGGGCAGGATGCACAGAGAAGCCAACCTAGCTGTCTCCACCTCTCACTGCAAGATGAAGGACAGACCACATCACAGAAACCGGAGGAATATACCCCACCCTCTGCGACTCAGGGAGGACGACACCGTAAGAATTTTCCACAGTCTGTTCTCTCCCACTGATCCCCTAGGGGCTGAGGCCCCAGCTGATAATTCTGATCATCTAATTCTGAACTAGGCCTTCTGGACTGGTTATTAAATTCTGTGTTTTCCTCCGAAACCAGTCAGGGGGCTTACCTCCACATCTACTTGGCAAAATGCTGGGCCAGGCAGCTGGGGAGGGGCAGAGGCGTGGAGACCCTCCTCAGTCTCTAGGCACCTATATTTCTGTTGCCACAGATGCAGTACTGATGATAGAACTGAATGGCATGTGCGTTCTTTCCAGGACAATCTCTGTGGTTAGGAGGGCTTCAAGGAGATGCACCTTGGAATGTGTTTGTGGAGGTGGGGAACGGATTGAAAGCACGATTCTGATAAATGAGGAGGAAAGGCAGAAGCATGGCTGGGCAAAGGCCTGGAGACAGGAAGATGTACGAGACAGTCAAGTGACAAGAAGTAAACCTGCCTGAATGGGCCTTCACTGCCTTACCATGGAACGAGTCCAAAATACTCCAACAATTTCTGGGAAGTATGGGGGGGTGGGGTGGGCGGGGGGTCCGTGAGGTCCGATCTCACCACGCCTATCACTAGGCCTCAGTCTACAGAACAAAAAGAAAACCGGTAGCTGGGGCTGGGTGTAGAGGGGGTGTGCCCCCAACTCAGTACACAGACCACCCAGTGCGTCTGCCTCTGTAGCTCTCTAGCACGTTCTCCACATGTATCCGCATGGCTCCCCCGACACCTGAGACTCTCCAGTGGCTTCCCAGAGACTTTAGGTCCAGAGCATGGTCATAGGCCTTTTGTGGCTTTGTCGCCCCATCTCTCCAGTATCATCTCTTGTCACACTAACCTCCTGGGATTTCCTGGCTCGTCTCTGGGTTTTTAGCTCAATTTATAATTACAACCCCAGCCAAGTAGTAATAAGTAACATTTCTTGCATGTGCTTAATTCCCCACGTGGTTGAGGAACAGGGAGGTTAGATGACTTGCCTGTGGTCACACTGGCTATCAAGGGTGCAGCAAGATTCGCACCCAGATGCCTTGTCTCTGGAGCCCAGCTTCTTCCACAACAGATCATAGTCCCTTTGAACCTTCTATGGGCACCAGCAGCCCCTTATCCTTGCACATTCCCCTCCAGCCCACATTCACTCGCAAGCCCCCACTACATTTAAGGTTTCTGTCCCCATGACACCCCCTTCAGGAAACTCAGTGCCTACACCCCGGGTTTGGGTTGGGGTAAGGATCCTCTACTTTGCTACACATTAAAATCACCTGGGAATCTCCTCTTCCCAGCTATTGTGATTAAATTGGTTCTGGGTGCCCCTCCACCCCCAAATGACTCTAACATGAGACAAAGTCTGGTAGCCACTGGCAACCATTCTCATATCAGAGTGGGTGTCTTCCAGGTGCCCCTGTGTTCCCAGAGCGGCCAGTGCTCATCACCTTTGCCCTTATCACATCTGTGGTAACTGTCTGTGTGCTTCTCCACCACTTTGGCAACCCAGGCCTGGCCTGGAGCTTTCTGCTCAGTTATCTTTGGTAACAGGTGTCAACACAGTGTTGGATCAATGAATCCATGAGATACCAGGCAGGCTTCCATGGTGACGGGCACTCTGCAGCAATCCTTGCTTCTGAGTGGAAAATGGAAGAGGAACTGTTATCATCACCAGTGCTGTCTTTGAGCACAGAGGGGTGAAGTCGCCCAGGCCACATATGGAGAAAAAAGCAGAGCTGGGATTCCACGCAGCAGCCTGGCTCCCAAGCCCACACTTTTAACCCCTCTACTGAGAGGCCCTTCCTTAGGTGGCCTCAAATCTCAGCCCCCGTCCCCCATTCTCACTCCCCCAGCTTAGACTTTCAATGGGTTTCAGAGCACAAGTCTCCATCTATTGGTGGGTGTGAGCAGCATTTTTTAAATGATCAAATCTAGGGCAGAATTGAACAAACTAGAAACAGATCAGAGTGCCCCCATGTAGTAAGGATTCAGTATTGCTTAGCAAAACATACATGTGTGTAAATTTACACTGAGTAAAATGCACGTCCAACTGTGGGTCATGGTCAAAAAAATCTGCCAAACCTTGGCTTCGAGAAAGAGCTCCACCAAATTTCCACGGAGAGGGCTATTCGCCAGCCGCGATGCGGCCAGAGAAGGGCAAGGTCGCCCCCTGCTGGGTATCGCCAGCACTGCACCAGAAGCCCTTAGCTGCCCCGACAGCGGGTGTAGGTCTGGGGAGGGGATACCAATTTCCTCGGGGGGCAAGTTAAAAAAAAAAAAAATTAACCAGAATGTTATTTTAATTTTCATAATAAATACTGACCTAGTCATCAGTGCCATACCCAGTCTTCACTTTGTCTGATCGTCTCATCTCCCCAAGGACAGCTGAAGCTCTTGAGGGCACCTTGGGTTCTTCTATCCCCACCTGAGACCATGGTAGTGAGGGACAGGGTCAGTGTTCCACCCTCATGTGCTGACTGACTGACCAGTACTGAAGAAGAAAGTTGTCCAAAGTCACCAAATGTTCAGCCAATGATTCTTGAGCACCGGGCAAGAAATGTTAAGGCTCGGGGGCTTTTTCTTGTTGCAAAAGCAGAGGGGACTATGGTGTCTGGAACATATTCAGTAGCTACTATGAGACAGGTATTATTGATCCTGTTTCATTAAATCTTTGTTCCTCCCTTGTCATCTTCACTTTGCAGATGAGAACACTGAAGCCTAAGATCACAAGGCTGACAAGGAGAGGAACAAGTTCCAGAAGCCAGGCCTTCTGACTTCTAGACCAGACCTCCCGAGGCAAGAGGAAGGGGAGAGTCGGTTGAGACCCTTCCTCAGCTGGGCCTCTTGCTCACCTCCAGCTTCGCTCTGCCCTCTAACCTCTCCCAACACCTTACAAAACGATGGTCTCGAAGAGTGGGGCCTTTCTGCTTTACTGTGAGCAGCGGCAGGGGGTTTGGGCATAAATCTTAGAGGTCCCCAAACCCCAACTGCTGAATTTGTCATCTGACTTTTCAAGTACATTTTCATGCTTTTTAACCATAACCACTTTCTATTGGAGGATGAATCTGTCCAATAGGAAGCTTTCTTGTCCCCTGTGCACCTTGATGGTTTGGGTAAGCCTGTTTGGGGGTAAGGCGTTCAGGAAGGCTGAGCAAATAGAAGAATTTGGACATGAGGGCAATTTATGGGAAGTAGATGAGCAGGGAAGGGAAGAGGAAGAACAAGGTGCTCCTAAAATGGCATGAGGGTGGGCATTGCAAGATCCCAGACTCAGCTACACACCCAAATGCTTGGTCAGGTCATTTTGTAGAATGAGAAGGGTTTCATGTCCAAGTTTAAATCCATGCCAGAACAGAGAGTATGTACAGACACAAGAACCAGGAGGCAGAGGTGACCCAAAAACCTAAACCCCAAGTCCACAAACATCTTGGAGAGAACTTTGGTTCCACAGGAAGGGGAATTTCAGCTGAATCTCAGGGAAAACCTGAGTTTCCTCCACAGCCTTGTGCTCACCTCTGAACGCACCAGGCAAGAAAAAGCTGACCAAGGAGACTCTTTTGGGAGAACAGAGCATACAAATCACAATATAATTAACAACCACATATAATTAATCCACAAGTAGTTATTAGCCATTATTAATTATTAATTAGTTATTATTCCATTCCTCTCCCCTTGCACCCTGCAGACAGCCATCCCTTAGACACATAAAGAACAAAATGGCCCCAGGCAAAGCCCTCAACAGTCTACACTCCCTCCCCAACTGTATGCATAATTATGCCTACCCTTGCCTCCTTCCAGCTTCTGGTTTTGGGTACCATAGATGTCCCTGATCTCTCTCTTCCATCAATCATCTCATTTCCTGTATTCCTACTGGTTCGTTATCACCAATATATACAGGGTGTTGTTGGTCTTTCCGGTATCTTTTAAAACTCTTCCTCCAGTCTATAGCTCCTTCTAGCTAATCCCAACTAGCTAATCTCAACTCCCCTTCCTTTTGTTCACTTCGAGAAGCTCCTGGAAAGAGTCTATACTTGTCTTCATGAACTGCCTTCCAGTCATGTCTTCCCCCACTCCAAACTGACTTCTGCACCCACGTTGCTGATCAAAGTGCTTAAGCAAAGGTCCTTGTTGCTGAACTAATGGACAGTTACTGGTTCCTACCTCCCCTGAACCCTTCACAGCATTGAACTGCTGGCCTGGCTCTGGGGAACTGGCTTTCACAGCATCACTCTCTCCTGGTTTTCTTCCTACCACTCTTCACTACTCCTTTGCAAACTTCTTGGAACAGAGTTCTTCAACCTCAGCACTATTGACATTTTGGGTTGATAATTCTGTTATGGGGATCCGACCTCTGCATTATAGGATGTTTAGCAGCATCCCTGGCCTCTACCCACTAGATGTCAGTAATAGCATCCATCTCCCTCTCCACCTATCTCCATCCACATTGTGACAACTAAAAATGCCCTCAGGCCTTGTCAAATGGCCCCTGATTGAGAACCACTGCCTGAGAAAGGTGATCCTTTTCCACTGGCCTCTTAAATATAAGTTTTCCCTGGGCTTATGGTTTTATCTGCTACCTTATGCTAATATGTCTACATATCCAAAAGTCACATGGCCACTGCCTGCCACCCATTTCCACTGGGTGTCTCTCCGGCATGTCGAGCTCAGAGTGAACTCAGCCTCTTCCTCCCCGTCTTAGCTTGGATTCTCCCAGAAGCAGAGCCTGAGACAAGGACTCAGATGCAGGTGGTTTAATTGGAAGGTGGTCTCAAGAAAGAAGAGTGAGAAACAGAGGAGAGGGAGAGAGCAAAGGAGGAAAAGCCAATACAGGGTCCATTATCGAAATTACTGCTGTGAGCAATGGGGGCTCAGTTCCACTGGGAAGCATCAGAATGCCTCCACGAATTGCCCAGCCAAAGACGTAAATTTATCCCCTAGCTTGGACATGTGAGGATGAGGCATCTATCTACTGGCTTCCATCCTCTGTTGTCAAGGGCTGTCCCAGGGCCATGAACACCCCTAACTTTTGGGCTGTGTTTGAGCCATGAAAGCCAAACAGACTCTAAGTCTGTTTGTGGCTTCGATGAAGGCCTTAGAATAGACATCGGAATGATGCTGTCAGCATGAGTTCAAGCTCATAAAGAAATGTCTACCATGGCCACAGCTGAAATCAGAGGTCGACAAAGAGGAAGCGATGCAGGGCACCCAAAATGTTCTATCCAGTCTGCCCCGTACACCACTCTGATCCCCTTATGCCGCACATTAAATCCATTCAGTCACTGAGTCTAAGGTAGTGGCAGCCATAATCCAGGGAAAATGTACAGGAGAAGTAGTAGTAGAAGCTGCAACCCCACTCGTAGCTGCAACCCACTCACTCCTGCAGCAGGCCTACAGGCTAAACTTGCAATCATTACCTTTCTTCTCCACCACCTATTCTAGATTTTCTTCATTGTCAGCTGGTCTAGGTTGCTTGCCTGATGGAGTGACCCAGACCTACATCCCTGAGGGGTCTGAACCCTCAGGCAACTTCACCTTGTCAGGTCATGGTTGTTGCAAGAACCCATTCTCTGTTATCACCAGGCATGGGAACCTTGCATTCCAGACACATTCCTGAGTGAATCTCCTGAGTTCCAGATATTTTCTCACCTAGTGCAAGTGGCCCTTTGAGACTGATGGTGAGAGGTACCAACTTTACAACCACCTGTGATTGTATGTTCTAGCAATTGGGGATACAGCACCACAGATCAGCTATATTTTGGATAAGAGAACCCAACTCGAGTGCTATCTTTGAGCTGGGACCTTAGCTGAGTTTTTTTATAAACCATTCCATCTTTCTGTTAGGTTCACTGCTTCCAGCAAGTTGGTATACACTGGACCAGTGGATCCTGTGGTCATGTACCCACTGTCACATCTCCTTTGCCATAAAATGGACGTCTTTGCCAGAGGCGATGTTATGAGGCATCATAGGAAGACAAATCAGGCACTCTGTATGCCCTTGGAGTAACGCTACAGTAGGTATCAATCCCAGGAAGAGGATTTGCTGCTCTTTCCAAGGTAGAAGAAGCCAAATGTGATCAACTTCCAAGTAGCTGGCTGGTCAAGGGCTCGGGCCCATCTCTGTACTGACAGATCAGTCAGCAGTAAAAGTGGTCCAATCTGCTTGACAGGGAACCCACGCTGTCGGGCCCAGGCCTAGCCTCCATCCCTCACCGTGGTACCCTGTTCTTGGGCTCATCATGCAAACCCTGGGATGGCTGAAGTTGAGGCTGATCTCCACGAGGCATCATGTTGTCCTCCTGGTTGTTCAGAGCTTCCTGTGGTGGGTTCTGACAAGCATTAGCATAAACACCCACACACTTGTGCCCACTCCCATAGAATCATCCACACACCCCTTCCCCAAACCTCCTTGTCTCCCTTCTCATCTTTTTCCTTTCAGGCAAACCAACCAAGCCCTTTGCCACTGTCCAAGTTATGTATCCTTATGGAATGAATACATAGGACTTCTTCCTCTAGACCATGTAGATGAACAAGGATGTTGCTTGAAGTTCTGCCCAAGGACAGAGGTTCCACTCGCCACTATCTTTCAAAGCTACCCTGACTGGGGCTTTTGAGAAACCAGCAGTCTGTTCTGGGCTAACACCAGCACATTGAACCAGGCCTAGAATTCTTCCTCCATCAGCTGGTCACAAAATGCGTGGTGTAAGCTGAGGAAGAGTCATCTGTGTAACAGAGGATTGTGCCCTGGAGGTCTGGAGAAGAAGCTTGTGCAGCTAGTCTATTTGTACAGCTAGCTTACTTGTGCCCTCTGGCCCTGCCTCACCCAATCCTAGATGTACCACTTCCACCTTAGAATGGACTGATGTTGGGCCTACCTGGATTTAGATGGTGAATGGTACAAAATCATGACGCAGTTCTGATGCCTTAGTCTACTGAAGTCTCATGATCAGGGCCCAAGAGCATGGTGGGAGCTGCTCTTCAAATGGTGACTAGTTCTCTGCTGCAGAAGGCACGGCCTTGCTCCAAAACCAGTAGAGTCCGTGATATAGCTCTTCTATTGGTGCTTGCCAGAGATGCCACACTGCATCTTATCTACCATATTCACCTAGCATCACTGGACTTGCTGGGTCATATGGTCCAAGCAGCAGGGCAGCTGGCATTGTAGCATGGGCTTGCTACAGAGCCCTTCCTTGCTCCAATTCACTCAATAAATAGGCTGGAGCAGTATTTCCAAACATGGCATGTACCGTGTTCCAAAGCCAAAGAGATGCACCAAGCACTGCATCTCCTTAATGGCAAAGGATATAAAGGGCAATAACTTTTCCTCACCTTGGAGGAGTGTGACATGGAATGCCGAAAAGCCTCTGCTACATTCTACAAACCTGATCCCTTTTCTGCATTTCCTACTCAGTAGATGCAATACCTGGGAGCCTCTCTTCCTAATGCATTCTTCCTCACATGCTTTGCATCCCTCAGCTCCCCAACACTGTCACCAATCCTGAAGATTCAACCTCTTCAAGGTTTCTTCATTCTGACCTCCTTATTCTCCTTCCCATCACCTTGATTTGGCCTTCATTTACCTGTTCAATTCCTGCAAAGCTTCCTAATCAAGTCCCCCACTTCCAATCCCAACTCTCCTTTAATTTTACCGCCAGGAAGTTACTTATTCCTCCTCTCCATACAATGTCTTAGTGCTCCCATCATTTCAGAGGTACGCCTTTACTGCATTTATGTATTTAGATGCTCATTTTCTGCCTCTAAATACAGGGGATTTTATTGTTGTTGTTATTTTTATTTTTAGGCAAGGCAATCCTTGGTTGACCTCACGGATTGCAAGGACTTTGTCATCTTACAATCCCTTATTGTTTTATTTTTTACGCCTACAGCACCTGGTCTTCCTAGGTGGTCTCCCATCCAAGTACTAACCAGGCTCAACCCTGCTTAGCTTCCGAGATCAGACGGGATCAGGCTAAATACAGGCTTTTTGAGGGTAACATACATGTTCTATTGGTGGAGATCGAGAGTGTGTCTGTGGGAGGTCAGTAAGGCATTCAAGGCCCTTCACCGCATGGCTCCCAACTGTATCTTCAACTTAGTCCCCACCACTTACCTCCTTTCCCCAACTAGAGGTTCCTCCATTGAACCATGCTCCTTCCCATCTCCATGCTTTGCCTGAGCTTTATGCCTGGAAAGACATCCACTTACATCCTTCACTCTCTCCTTCCCTTGTTCCCACAGTTCCTCCCCATCCTGTACACTTAGCTCAACCACCACTTCCTGCAGGAGTGCTCCCATGTGCTCATTCCACCATAGGTCTGGCTTATGGAACCTTTTTGTTCTCACTGCATTGCACTCTAAGTGCTTGTCAGGCTTTGTCACAAGGGTTTGTTACACCAACGTTACTTGAAGGTGAGGACTGACTTCCAGTCACTTTTGTGTCCCTAGGGTCTGGCCCAGTGCCTAGCACACAGTAGGTGCTTACTGTTTGCCGAACCAGTGAAATTTGCATGGTATAGAGGCAACAAACTGGCAGCCTGCAGGCTAAATCAGGACTACAGACAAGTTTTGTTTGGCCCACACACTTCTTGGCTGAGCTAGGCCAAATAGAATTGATTAGGTTACAGGATTGGTGAGACTGATGACAGAGAATTGGCTTGCACTCCCTTTGGTTGACTGTCTAGCCAACCGGAGATGTACTCAGGCAATACATCAGACTATGGATACAAATGACCATAGCTCCCTGGGGTAGACTCTGTCCCCTACAGCAGATTCACCTGCAGCTTGAAAGTCTCAGCAGCCTGTAGAGAATGACAGTCGAGCCCCAAACCGCCCCAGGCTCACTACTTTTTATCTCATGCCAGAAAGACTCAGGGTTGAGAGAGGGGAAGACGGAAGGTGGCTCACAAGTCCATCCTATTTTTATTTCTTCCTACCAACAGGTCTATTCAAGCTGTATATTCAGCAGGTCTGACCATGGCCACATAAGAATGTCTACAAATCAAAAATTTCACATTTACACTTTAAAAATCCAGATTTCCATTTTCTCTTGAAAAATTCATAGATCTGGCAACATCAAGCCTGTACTCTCATGAAAAGATGCAGCTTTCCCTTGCAGACAAAGCATAAGCTCTCCAGTTTGCCATACTCCCTGCTTGTCTAGCCCAATGCGTTACTTCCACTGCCGGCCTTCCTTCTGTAGTCACTTGAGTCCCTAACTTCTAAAGGTCTTTGAATCCTCCTACGCTATTCTATTACCTTCTGTGATCCCCATTCCCCACCCTGGTGGCAGGCCTGACAGTGCTCTCCCTTCACAGATGAACAAGTTGAGATCCAGAGAGGCGACTGACCTTGGTAGTTCACACGACTTGTTAGCAATGAAGGCAGGACTCAAATCCAGATCTTGGGATGTTTTTTCCACCACCCCATGCCAGTTGTCACATACCCAAACTGTTGCTTGAAGTGCTTCACTTGTTTCCAGAACGCTGTAAGGATTTAATGTTGCTGCTGAGACATTGTCAGCAGCCTACAGACAAGTTTTATTTGGTCTACACATTTCCCAGCTGACCTAGCAAAACAAGGACTAGCAAGACCGATGGCATGGACTTGGCCTCCATTCATTTACTCCTCATGACAATCCTATTAAGGCAGGTACTACTTCCCCCCATATTATGGGTGAGGAAGCCGAGGCAAGAGGCTAGGTGAATGCAAGACTGATAGTCTGACAGTATACACTAGCTCGGTTCTATCAGTTGTTAAAATAAAGCCATATTTCAATTGCAGTTGGCAAACAGCCTCCACCCAGAGCCACTAGAGTGCCTTCCCCACGACCCTGGTTGCTCCCCCAGGATCCACAGTCCAGCAATGACTGGGTTAATCCCATACCTGCCACAGGAGTCTGTGCCAGCACACTTCTAGTGCCTGTGCTGAAGGATTTTGAATATTTCATTGCCAAGTGACACGTTTGGATTTTTAATGGTAAACATTTTTAATGTCACAACAAACTAATGTACTCTGCCAAAAGCCCAAAGAGCTTATCAGTAGAATTTAGTCATCTCCTCTGGGATGTGGCAAATTAGTAAGTGGATGAAAGAGCAGTGGCACTAGCCCGTACCGCCTAAAGCCAAAGTCCCAGCACACTTTCTGCCTCAGCACCTCTGAGGGACGCCACACACTCTCAGCAGAAATAGTGACAGGACTTTCAGCAGCTCACAGCACAATCGCACAAGGACAGGAGTATGTATGGTAAGAAACTGACTCTTCCCGCCACCCCAGCGTGACTCACTGTTCAAAGGAGCAGTAAGTATCACTATGGTGCGACGTCAATTGTCAGAAATGGTCCCTCAGGGTGGCTGCAAATCCTCTGGGCAAAAGCCAGGGGCAGGTCCCAGGAGCTCCCAGGCTATGGTCCTGACCTTGCTCCAAGGGCAAGCACTCACATTTCAGCGGGCAATGCTTCGTTTCTTTCTGAATAATCTTCATCCTCAGTGGTAGGTTTAAAAAGCATGGAAACCTCAGCAAGTCACGTCTCTCTTTACAGAGGGTAGGTCCCCTCCTGAAGTTGCATCTCAGGGTCAGGGCGGACCTCACCCACTTCGGTTACTGTCATCTTGGTCTCCTGAGTCCCTTTACAAAACTGGCTTGCAACTTCCTACTCTTTATGGTCCCCACTATCTAAACCCATTTTCTGCAGACTAACAGTTTAAAGCATGGCAGCCTCAATTCCAACAGTAAACAGGCATTTTATATAACAGCTTTAATGATATATAATTCACATACCATGAAATTCACCCTATAAAGTGTATAATTTTAGTATGTATATTCAGAGTGATGTACCAACACCCTATGGAATTTTAGAATATTTTCTTCACCCCCAAAAGACATCTCTTACCCATTAACCAACACCCTCTATTTGCACCTCCCCCTGGCCCCTGGCATCCACTGATCTACTTTGTTTCTATTGATTTGTCTATTCTGGCTATTTCCTATAAATGAAAGAACATATGGTTGTTTGTAATTGCCTTTTTAATCATGTTTTCAAGGTTCATCCATGCTGTAGTATATATCAAGTACTTCATTCCTATTTATGGATGAATAATACACAATTGTATGGTTATACCACATTTTGCTTAATCATTTATCAGTTGATAGACATTTGAGTTGTTACTATCTTTTGACTATTATAATGCTAGTATAAGAATTGTGTACAAATTTTGAAGAATTGTGGACGTTTTCATTTCTTTTGAGTGTATATAGGAGTGGAATGGCTGAGTCATATGATAACTCTGAGCATCTGAGGAACAGTCAAACTGTTTTCCAAAGTGGCTACACCATTTTACGTTCTCACCAGCAGTGCATGAGGTTCTGATTTCTTCTCTTCATCACCAACATGTTATCTGACTTTTTCATTCTAATCATCCTCAAAGGTGTGATGTATCTCACTGTGGTTTTGATTTGCATTTCCCTTATGCCTAATGATTTTGAGCATCTTTTCATGTGTTATTGACCAATTGCATATCTTCACTGGACACATGCATATTCAGATCCTTTGTGCAATTTTAAATTTTTTTGTCTTTTCATTATTGAGTTGTAAGAATTCTTTATATATTCTAGATGCAAGACCCTTATCAGATATAAGATTTCCAAATATTTTCTCCCATTCTGTGGGTTATCTTTTCACTTTCTTGATGGTGTCCTTTGAAGCACAAAATTAATTTTTATAAGTCCAACTTATCGCATTTATTTTTTGTTATTGCTTATGCTTTTGGTGATATATCCAATAAGTGTTGAGGGCACCTAAAAGGAATTAGCTTCAAATCTTACTCATTCCCACTAATATCATCTGGAAAGTCATAAAGAGCTTTTATTCTTTTTGAGAGGAAAAAATTTTAATTTTGTTATAAAATATTTAAACTATAAAGGTACAAAGAATAACATACATCTGTGTCCCCACCACCAAATTTAACCCCGAATTTGGTGTTTACTATTCTCGCGAATTTCTTTATACCCTTACTACATGTGCATGTACTCTTTATCAATTCACAGTACTGATTTGTCTTTTTAAACTTCATTTAAACATCATGAAGTACATATTCTACAACTTGCTTTTCTCCACTGCATATTGTTGAGATTTATCTATGTTGATATAACTGGTATTAAGTGTATAATATAGATCTAGTTCATTAATTTCCACAGTGGCTAAATACTGTATAAATATATTATTTATCCATCCTATAGATGGATATCCATGTTAAAATAGACGAAAACTGGGGAAAATGACTCTCAACATTTTTGAGTACATAAACTAGTTTCCCGAGAACCACGGCTTTCCATATCCTTTTGACTGCAACCAATAACAAAAAAAAAAAAAAAAATGTATTTTCTAATTGATCTCGAATTTATGATGTGTGAGAGAGAGATATATATATATATATATATATATATATATATATTTGTGTGTGGATGTATATCAGTATATAACAAAAATGTTTCATGTAGCATTACTGTCTATTTTCTTTTACTTTATATTTCCTTAAATAAACAAAATATGGTTTTCGGACCTTGAATTGATTTCCTCACTTCCCTATATAGGCTACCATCACAGTTTAAAAAGCGCTCAACGGTATTATCTCAAGGAGTGCAACTGCTGGGTCATAGGGTGTCAGCTCAGGTGGACAGACATTTTTTCTCACAGTTCTAAAGGCTGGAAGCCTGAATCAGGGTGCCAGCATGGTTGCATTCAGGTGAGAGCCCTCTTCCTGTCTTACTGGCAGCTGCCTTCTTACTGTGTCCTCACATGTAAGGCTCATATCTCCTTCTCTTCTTAGAAGAGTACTAATCCCATTATGAGGGCTCCCTTATGATCTCATCTAAACTAAATTACCTCCCACGGGCCCCACCTCCAAATAACATTACACTGGAGAGTAGGGCTTCAACATATGAATTTGGGAGAAACAAAAACATTCAGTCCATAGCTTGAGGTCTATACGTATTCAGCTTTACTAGGCTATTCTACTCTTCCAAAATAGTTGTAGCAAATTATGCTCACACAAGAAGGCAAGCAAGTTGTCACTGTTCTGCCTTCTTGTTGCATTTAAATGTACTCCTATCTGATTCTGCCTATATGAAATAGCATCCTGTAATGTAAGTGTGCATTTCCATAACTATAAGTAAGCCTGAGCATCTTTCCTATGTTTATTGGTCATCTGTGTTTCCCTGTTCCACAAACCATGACACAAGGAATCTATCTATCTACAGAAAAAGTTTCCACGGCTACCCCGGAGTTTGAGTTAGGACACATACTCAGGTATGACCACTTGCTAAAGAGAAAAGGAAACCAATAAAACAGTACCTTCTCCAGAAGACTTTCTATTCTTCTCAAGCCTGCACGAAGTAGAATCAGCAGCAGAAAGATGGAAGACAAAACAGGTGGAGAAAAGAGGTTTCATTTTTCTTAAAGCTAAAAAGCCCTAATTTGAACCAGAGAAAAGAATCTTCTCTTGCAAAGTCTAGCTATGTAAATCTGGATAGGCTGTTATTCTTCTGTTCTGTCTTCCCATCTGCAAAATTAGGATACCAATCTGTACCACTTCTTACTCCCGTGTGGAAATTCTGAAATAAACATTCTTTTAAAACTTTGAAAATAAAGTTTGTAGAAATTCAAGGTTCTGTGGGTGTTACCATCCAACACCTTCCAAAAGTTTACGTGAGATGATAGAACTGTAGTCCTTTGAACAGAGCTTTTTGGAGTAAGCAGCTCTCCTGAATTCCTGCCTGAAAAGCCCGACTGCTCTGCAGAATAATGAATTATCTCCTAAAGTAACACAGCCACAGCCCTACCATTCAGTCTCAGAAAAGAATCTAAGAAATTCTTCATTTTACAGGCATAGAAATCAAATCCTTCAATGGTCAGATAGCCTTTCTGGAGTCTCCTGTTCTCTGGTTCAGGCTTTTTTTTACATTAGTCACCTCACACTCTGGTCTGATCCCCCTCATGCTACAGGCGCCATGATCCATCCTAAAACCAGACTTGTTCGCTTTAGACTCAACCACAAGAGTAAGGGTTCAATAGTCCACAAGGCTTCACTTTCCCACTCTTAGGATGAAGCAATCATGGAAAGGAAAAAGAAATGACTCCTCTGAAGTATCAATCATCAAAGCACAAAAGAAAAAGCTGGTACCAAATAGCTTCCTTTTACCAAAGAATAAGAAGTTAGGTCAATATAATTTGCTACCAAGGGGTGATTTCAACCAGCAGGCCAGGATCTGAGATTGTATCAGCTGCTGCCGCCACACCTCCTTTCTGAGGTTTGACTTTACTGCCAGCAGGCACTTTCATCCTTCACTCACATCCACCTCCACTGAATGAGATCTCAAGACTTAGCAGAAAGAAAGAGTGACTTCTCATCACACACAGGGATCCTTGCTGCCTAAAGTCTCTCCAACTAGAAGGCCTGCCACCTGAAGAGTAGCACAATGGCAGCTGAACTGATCCAACAGTGTCAGAACCTCTGTTGGGCCAATAGATGATCTCTCTGCATCTCTATGAGGTTAGTTAGTGATCATCACTTGCAACTTTTTCTGAGCTCACTGCTCCTTCCAGTATTTACAAATGCCTTTTTTTGCTCCAGGAAGATTCACCCAGCCAAAGCTCCACTGTAGCTCAAGACCTTCTCTAATTCTCTGAATCAGTGTTCTCAAACATGGAGTCAAGCAAGTAAATAAAATCATACCTACAAATGACCTAAGAGGATCATTCCTTCCTAGATCAGAAACATGGTTAAAACAAAACCTAGAGGCAATTCACTCTGGTTGCAAAATTGGAGCTGAAAAGATATTTATATATTTGGTAAAGATTTATCTATAATTTTTCTCTGTTTGGACTAAAGTTATAAATAGCTGTCATATACTGTGAAAAACATACGAATAAGGGAAGGCAAAGCCAAAAGTCAGCAAAGACTAGAAGGAAGAAGCCAAAATGAGATTAAATACTACCCAGATATCACTTTATTTGCCTTGTCTATTCTTCAAAAGCAGCATCCAAGGGCAAAAGGGTTCAAAAGCAAGACCTTAGGTAAACAATTTACTTCTCAAGCCCAAAAAAGAAGTATCGCATATGGTTAATACATCTAGGTCTCATATACAAGATAGTATAGAAGAACTATTTCAAAAACCTGAAAACACTTCTTAATTGTTAACAGATCTCTTTCCAGTGCAAATAGAACCAAAAATTCTTGAGAAACATTAAGAGATCCAGGAGTGGATGTTTTAATAAATACAGGCCTCACTCTCCCAGGTTCCTCACTCTCCTTTACCCGAAGATAGTTACAAAACTCAAGATGTTAATATGGTAGTTCCTATAATTTTAATAAGCAAATAAAAAAATCTGAAACTAGAACCAAATTAGAGGAAAAGTTAGACTATTTTTGAAGCACCCTATATTTGCTTCAGTGTTCAACCACGTGTCTTACCCTGGTGCACTGGCCTCTGGGAAGTTAACTGTCTGCTGAATTTTGTTTCCAGCAACAAAGGTGCCTAGCCCTAGGGAGCCTTCAGCCCTCTTTGAAATCTCACTGGTCCTAGCAGGAAAGGGAGGTGGGGATTACAGGAAAGCCAATGTGAAGCTATTTTTACTAGATCTAACACACCAAAGGCAACTTGCAAAATATTTTGGGAGCAGGATACAGCTTATTGCTTGGAAAAATCTGGAATCTTATAACAATAAGATGTATTAACAAATATAATCCATTTTCACATCCAAAAGCTAACTTGGGAGCTGCTCCAGGCACCATCTAATTAACTGAAGCAGATAGAAAAAAAATCCTCAGAAATTATCATTGTTTAAATACACTCTATTTTATTTTTGTCTTAAAATAGTTTAACCTTTATGCTACAGACTTATTTCAAAAAACAGAAAATCTTATCTTGCACCAAAAAATATATATATAACACTCTGTTTTATTATTTTTTTCTCCAAAGACCATTAAATACTAAATGGAAACAAAAACCAAATAATGAATGTAAAGAACCAAATTTTGTCTTAAAAACTAGAGTTGCACATTTTAAAACATTAATTCTAAGCAATGATTTGTCGTCACTGCATCGATTCCACACTGACACTCCAGCAACAGCAGATCTGTTAGCCACCAAGTGCACTGGTTCCTAGCCATACAATGGCTAACATTTCATTTTCACGGTAAGTGGAGCAAAAGGCTTCAATGACCTTTGTACTCTTTTAAAAAAACAAAACAACAAAAATATTTCCTAGTTATCCAGTGATTTTTTTTTAAAGATCACTACCCTTTAAAACTTGTTAAAAGAATAAGTACGTAGTGTTTTAAATAAAATGAAAAAATACAACAGCATTGGACTAAAATACGTGATTATTTTAAACAAACAGTGCACAATCTGAGGAAGTTTGGTTAGGGCGCAATCATTTTTATATATACATGGAAGTCACATCATACACATACCGGAAAACAAGGATTAGGGGCTCTTCGCCTTAATGAAAAAAAAAACCAAAACGAACTTTTAAACTAAAAGACAAAATGGTGTCCCCAGCTTTTTCAATAACTTTGTGACATAGTACAAAAAAAGCAGGCAACGTTCATTTTTAAGTTACCTATTGGTGCTAATCTGCTAAAAGTAACAATGAACAATTCACTAAAATTAGAAAATCAGACGGTTCATATACATTATTGATAATAATAAAAACAGAGTTTATGGGATGCTCAATTGTAAAGAATAATGGAGTCCATTCAGTCTGGCCCCTTCCATCAAAAAGAAAAGACGACTACTGGCGAGCAGCAATTACATGTTACAGAGCAGTCAGGATGATGCAATAGCTAGGTTCCTGCTCTGTGGTTTCAAATTGGGGGGAGGGGAGACTTAACCAAATTAGTGCCATGAACCGATCTGTGACCCAAGTGCATCATTTAGTAGAGATGTTATTCTGAACAATGTCTTGTGAAGCATAAAGAAGTATTTATGCTACCAAATGCAAAACTTTGGTTTAAAAAGATCCCCTTAAAAGAAATTTCAAATGTCACAGGAGCTGTTTATCACAGAATTTTATCATTTATACCTTGCCAGAAATCGCATCACCACTCTACCAGATCTGGCAATGAAAGAAGAGTTGGAACATAATTTCTCCATAGCTAGTGGGCGGAAAAGTTCCAACCAAGTAGGAGAAAAAGCTGACTGTCTCTACCGTCCCTTCCCCGTCCCTCTTTGCATGTTAATTTCTAAATCCCTGTTCTGGTGCATTAAGTCGGTATGTCAGGGTGCTGTAACAGGGATAGGTGAGGACAAAGTACAACCTGATATAAAATCAAAAGGCCAGAAAACAGCGTAGTTACAGCTTCACTCTGCTCCCAATCCACAGTGCACACAGCACATCAAAAAGAATTCTCTTTACAGGATGACTATTAGGGGCTAAAGAATGTATGTTATGAGAAATCACCTGCTGTATCGAACTGGACAAACATACTGTTAACAAAAGAGTAGGTAATGCAAAAACATTCTTTAAAACGGGGCTCTGCCCTGATACTGAAGACAAAATAAGCTGCAAAAACTTCAAGTCATATAATCCATTCTATTCTTTTCCCAATGATTTTCCTGGAAAACACAGACCAGAAATTGTACATTTCTGCTTTGTCTAGCATTTTAATTCAAGTCAAAAACAATGTGTAACAGTAAAATTCAATAAATTAATCCTAAAGTAAAATGTAAAGGTCCAAGGATACACCAGTAGTGAATTTGCAGACGGTCCTATTTCGCTCTGGCCTCTGGGTCTTTGGTTTTTGTTTAGACTGTGCCATGTGAGAGATCTGAGATATGAGGTGCTAAAACTGGAGGTTCATGATATTTTAAAAGCCTGATCTATTAAAAGCAGATTGACAGAAAAATTAAAAGTTGACGAAGAACAGACGCCAGATCAAATAAGATACTATCAGAGATCAAAGAATGCATGCTTGAATACGCTCTCATGGAAGAGATGTATGAAGAACTAAAGCAGCAGGAAGAAGGGTAAAGGAATAAACGAGTCTTTTTAAAACACAGAAGAAAAGGCCAAGCAGGTGGAGCCAGGCAGACTCTGATGCATGCGCACGCAGTGGGTGTCACTCATCTCAGTGGCCCTACAGCACCCAGCCTGCACAGTGCCTTATGCAGGATAGGCACTTGGTAAATATGTGTCCGCTGTATGAAAACTAAAAACGGCAGCTCTCATGCTCTTATAATAAGGAAGAGCCACCAAGGCATTTGGGGAGGGAGACAAAGGGCTTCAGCAATATTAAATGGTAAAAATAGAAACAAAAAGACCCCAAAAGCAAACAAAAACTGTGGAAAAACAAAAGGTGAGGTCTTCTAAGCCAATATTACTTCACTCCTCCTTGTGCACAGTACAGTGTTCTAACTCTAGGTATTGCTTGTAAAATAATTCACTAGTAACTACATGTCATAGGAAAAAAGGTAGTAACTAATGCCACAAACTCCAACACTGGCATTTCCTGAATTCCCTGAAGCTCCTACCACCTTTTGCGATTCCTTTTAGATACTGTGCCATTAATGTGCTTTGCATCTGGTTTCTTACGGTTTATTTTGGTTTTTCCACTTTTAGAAGGTAGGGGAGAAAAATACCCAAATATAGCATCTGGTCAACTTCAGCTCGAGTGTTGAACAGTTGTTGTACATACATCCTTCATGGAGAGACCAGTTCTGATAAAAGGCACTTTCCTCTCAGATTTGCAAGTGCCCATAGCCTTAAAAGCCACACAACTCTTTATATTCTACCTAAGTAACATGTTTTTATTTTCTCCTGCTATTTGCATAAACCAGGAAAAAAAGTTGAGGGGGATTTTTCTATAGATCTCTCAATATTCTCTTCACATGCCCAGAAAAACCTCAGGGTGGGTATGTATTGAAATGCCTCGGCCCCAAAAGGAGACATTTTCCAAAGAGTTATGAATCATTGCAACAAGGAGACCAACTAAGTCACCTCAGCAATATTTATAAACACAAAAGGGCATGTCAATTATATGTGTTGTAGGAAGTCAGCCAGGAGCAAAGTCAGGAAAGAAGGCAGAAGACTAAAGCTAAAAGAATAGTAATACTTCTGTCCTCTATTTTTAAGGACAGGTTTCCAAATGCACATGCCTTACTAGGTGCCAATAAGGACCTGACTAATATGTGTGCAAATGCCCTAAGGTGGGAGTGCCAATGGGTGGGTTGACAGTGGTCAAGTCTAGATATTAATTTTATTACACAGAAAAAATAAATATAAGATGCAAAAACTGAAATCCATTTCACCTGGTAATTAAAATATTACTCTAAAGGGAAGGCAGAGCTTCCTAAGATTAAAGGTCACCAAGTAAAATGAAGTTGTCTAATTATATTTTTCATTCTCATATTCCTACTGAGGGAAAGAAGAAATTCTTTTCTCTGTGATAAGTTATTTTCCTAAGTGACTTCTTTTAATTAAAAAAAAAAAGAGGGGGAGCAATTTCCCATGAGTTTTGATTATACAAATGCCACAAACAGCTTCTGAGGCTGAAGCTATGACAATGAACTTCCATGTCACAAAGAGGAGGAAGAGGAAGTGGAAGGGAACAGTGCAGAGGAAACACAGTGACATTGTATTACAGTAGGTATTTACGTCTGCTATCCTCATCCAAGGTAAGGTCAACAACTTCTGCGGGTGAAGCCCAAGTCTGCTGGGGAGTCACAGCAGTCCATGACTGTGCTTGCCGGTTGCTAACATACGGCGTGCCTGAGCCATGCTTCCATGAAGAAACACTCTGAATCACACCTCCTCGAGGATGGACACACCTGCAATTGAAAAGAGCAAAAGCATGGCTAACCATACCACAGGAAAGAGAGAAGGCAACATAGCTTCATGAGTACTGATCAATACTTTTATTAAGATCAATCTATTATGCAAGTTCATGAAACCAACAACCAATATCCTTCCCTTTTTCCTCCTTCCATGTCTGTCTGTCTCCCTCCTTCTCCTCTCAATTTAGCCTAAAAAAGGTCAAGAGTCTTGTCCCAGACAGAAACTCCTGAGTTACGTCTAGGTCTGCTACCAACAAATGGATAAGATAATGTTTCTCTGAACTCATTTAAACCTCTGAATCTTCAGGACAAGGCACCATATAAATCCAGAGAAAAATTAAGATGCCCAAACAATCTTGGTCCAAACAAATGAAACGGTAAGAAATATAGGTGAAACTTGTTCTTAAAATAAGTTCTATGCCATATTTGGTAATAATACCTTCAAAGGCAGTAACAGTAATAGCCTTTTACAGATTAGGTTTCTAAAGGTCTGTAAGTACTAGGTCACACATAAGGATCAATTTTCCTCATCTTGAGGGTCACAACAGAAACACTTGGCTAGTTCATCAGAACCAGTCATGTTTTAGTTCAGTCAAAGTAACAAGGCTCAAGTGAGATTCTCTAAAAGTAACAAACACTCAGTTTAGACTCCCTAAAAGTACTCTTATCAGAGGCACAGAACTGCCTTGCTAACAAATCTCGCCAAGACTTCACTGGAAGAAAATTGTTTCAGAAACACTGACATATTGAATTTCACATTCCGGTCAAAAGATAAGGCTGTGAGCCTCCAGTATGAACTGAGTAAGTTTTGATGCAAATGAAAGGAAGGCAGGCAGCTCGAGCTATCAATGCTACTTATGTCCTGACATCTAAATTACTGGCAAGTCCTTATGTAGCCTAAGTGAGAAGTGACAAGTGGCAGAATTCTAGTCACATAAACTAGTACAGTGAATCCTGAGCAGCTGTTCTGACAACCTATGTAGAACGAATGATGCTGGATCACTTGAGAATTTCAGCTTTGATTCAATACTACCTGCATCACCAAGTTCAAAAGATGATTAGGATAACAATGGAAACAGTTCAGTTGCAGAACTGCCCCCCAAAGACCTTAAGCTCCTGCAAAGAGGCCCTGCTCTTACAAAGGCTAGCCTGTAAACAGCTGCCTTACCAAGAGAGGTGAGGTGCTGAAAAACAGATCCCATGGGGCCAGAATGTAGATTTGTTACAGTATCAGAGGCCTGTCATCTGTTCAGAAATAAGTTTAGTAGCTACTAACCCAGGGGTTACTACATTTTCAAATGTAGTAAAAAGCATTAAATTAAGGGACATAAAATCCAAAATCTAATCCAACTCTGTCCAACCCATTAAGTATACTTAGATTAAGTGATCCCATAGTCTTAGAAGAATGTCAGCCAAAGGAGTCCATTCAACATTTATAGAAATGGTTTTGATGACTGATGGCAACAGAATACTAAATTCATTAAGCAGTTTCACCTCAACACTCCCAGCAAACCTATAAGGTAGACGTGGGAGTTATTACCTACTCTATAAATATGGAAAGGGGTTACATGACTTGCCCAGGCTCACACGGGCAAAGAAAGAGGAAAGGCCAAGGAACCCCAAGCCAGATCTGATTTCAGGTCCAATGCTATCCACAACATCATACTGTCACTTTACAAATGTGCATATTAAATTAGGTAAGGCAAGCACAGAGTCAGCAGAGTGCAAAGACAGGCCCAGGCTAACAACTTAAAAATATAAAGTTCTTCGACAGTTCAAAAGCTCATCTGTACAAGTACTAATTGAAGTACAGCTGGCTACAAAATTCAGGAGGGATTCAGGGAATGAATGGCTACAGAGAGTCAACGCACTCTTTGAGAGAATTTCTAGAAACATCTCTGAAGTAAAAGAGGCATTTAGTTCCAATTGTTACTCTGCACTGCTCCCTAAGTAATCATACAATGTAATTTCAGGTAGTTACTTTAAAAACATCTGATCCAATCTGTTCATTTTATAGAAGGAAAAAAAAAACCCAGGCCAAAAGACAGGTGCCCAGTTAAACATAGGGTCTTAAGTAAGTTAAACATAGAACTGGAACAAAATCCAGTCTCCACTGGAGAGTTTATTTTCCACTAAATAATTATGGCTTCTTTAGACTATACCTGAAGCACTATACTATATTTGACTTTCATTCAATAAACAGCAAAGCAGATTCTAGAAAGTGTCCAGAATAGGAGAGTGAGAGGTTTAGAGACCATATTTATTACTAAGGAGTGGCTGAAGGAGAGAAAAGAATAAGGAAATGAGGCACTTCTTCAACTATCTAAATTAGATTACTTCTGAAGTTGTTACAAATGGTTCCAGTTACCAGACACCAACTTGGGTTACTTTAAGCAAAAAAGATTTATTGGAAAGACATAGAGGCACCTCAAAGAACATGAGGATGATAGAACAAGCAGGCCTGACTCAAGCCTCAACTCTCGCAGTCTCTCCTAGTTCAAATTTTTAGATTCTCTGGAGAATGTGATGATTCCATCTTTAGTCAAAACCTTTCCAGGCCCTTATTAACTGCGAGTGGAAAGGGCATTTCCCAAAGAAGAGAGAATCACCACAGAAGGTGGCTACTCTGCCTTGTATAGAGATCTAGAAAGCAGAATAAGAACCACTTATCAATTCCGGGAAGGTAAGCTTTGGATAATCATTACTACACAATTATGGCACTACAAAATGGAGTGAACTACCTTTTAAAGGTTCAAGCAACTGCTGGGCCGTATGTCAGGATTGTCAAAGGGGATTCTAAGGTCATCAGTGACTTTTTAAGATTTTGAACAACACAGGCAAAACTTCCCCATTAGAAGTCAGAATAGCAGTTACAAGGGACGAGGCGAGAGAAGGTTGTGACTGAAAGGTGGTATAAAGGGGACTTCTGTTCTATTTTTTGATCTGAGGACTGGTTACTTTGGTATGAACAGTCTGCAAAAATTAAAGTGTACATTTATGACCTTTCTGTGCATGAGCCAATAAAACATTCAAAAATTTTTTATGATTTAATGACCTGAACCATTTTGTATATATGATAGCTAGAAGATGGATGAGGATAGAAAGAGGCTTTTAACACATTTTAAGTACAGGGGAAAAAGTTCAAGCTAGTATAACAAAAGGGTGCTGGAAAGACATTTCAATTATTTTATAAGATGGTGTACGTTACAGAATAACTTATACCAGACAGATAAGAAAAAAATGTTCAGGAGGAAATGGAACCGCAATTGTTATAAGCCCTACAGGGATGCCCTAAAAGGAAAAATGTGAAAGGCTCAAAATTTTGTAAGGCAACTAACATAAAGCACATACTTTGACGTATTACCACATATCCTTTTTCTGCATTATGAAAGATACAGGGTAGGAACATACTCAGCTATTTTTTAATTGGTCCAATCCATTTCTAGAAGATATAGGTTTTGCTCTCACATCTGCGTATGACTGCCTACAGGTATAAAACACAACCCAGCATCATATTTTGAGTCTTATAACCAAGAATATGCTAAGGCTTCATTTTTCAAAAAACAAACAAACAAAAAAACACTTTATAAACAATTAACTTTTGATAGGACAATCTCTGCTCTTCATACACTGAAATCAATAGAGAAGAAACTTCACAATGGAAAAAGAAAAAAAACACAAAAGAGGGCAGGCTCTGATGGTCAGCTTTTGATACAGTTAACTTACTATTCTAAGAAAACAGCATTAAAAATTAATCATTTTTGCTCTCATTTACAGAGCCTGAAGGTGACCTCTTAGATAACATTCCTATTTATTTTTCCTAACTAAGAATAAAATGAATCCTTGTGGCTTTAGGAAAATACTGGTCTGTCTCCCTTGCTTTTTTTAGGATTAACATTAGCAATTGATTCTAGGAAGTAACTACGTCTTAAATGCAAAAGCATCAATTCTTTTACTGAGGGATGAGCCAACATTAACACCAATGACCCACAGGACCAAAGACTACAGCTAAATGAAGTAAGGGTCTGATTATCACAAAAGCTTCAGAGAATAGGTACCACAAAAAAAACCTGTTCTGACACAGTTCCATGACAGAAAGGACTGTACTATATGGATTCATCCAATGAGGCTGGTAGAAGAAGAGAAAAAGGTTCAAGAACAAAGAAAAATATTGGCATGGAGGTTATAAATTAAAACTTCTAGCAAAATTAAGTGGCACAGAAGAACTGGAGATGCTGGCAAAGTCTCCAATCATTGGCAAAGAACATTTTGTGGAACTGGACTGTCCAACAATTAACATCTGGAAATGACAACATTTTGGTCAAGAGTTCATCACAGCAATACAAAGCAGCCATAAAAGATGCATTCAATCATTAGTTCAGAAAGCATGCTTTCTAGTCTGTGACTATAAGAAACACAGAAGCTAAGTGAACACATCAAAATCTAAAGTAAAACAGGAGAGAAAGATATTAACATGCAAGAAAAGAAAAACTGTTATCAAAAGAAAAAAAAGCACATCACAACTAGAATTAGTGAGTGTAAAACTCAACTAAAATGATTCTAAATATAGAAAATGGCACCCAACACAAGTCAGAGCAAACACAACCCCAGAGAACTCAAAAACCACGTCTGAATTTGTAAAAACTCCCAGAAAGCCCACAAAAGGTAGATTATCAAAAGAAAAAAAAAAAGGTAACTAAATCCAAACAAAACATCTATGCATGCAAATCAAATTAGAACAAAAAGACGTGGATCAAAACCTAAAACCTTTTTCCAAGCGATAACCCTGCCAGAAGCCCATCAATACTTCATAACTGCAACCCTAGACCTGTAAAAGAAATAAATTCCAGATGAGATACAAGCAGCCAAATGGGGCAATTCTGAAGTAACCAACAAGAAAGCCTCTTCCCTTTGCCTCAGTTTTTTATCTCAATGTTTGAAAGATTATCAGGCGTCTTCTAAAGAAAACTGCTGAAAAATTTTCAAGAAAGGCAGAGAAGTGTAAGTGAGACTCTACTCAGTCCTAGACCCAAAGACCAAAATAACAGATCCCCTCAAAATGCTACAAGACTCAATTCAAAGTATTCCAAGAGGATCTGTTAATTCTACATTCCATTGTATGGACACGTTAACCGCCGTTGAGATTTCAGAATGGATTTGTCACCTCCAAGACAGGATTTCCCCAGGAATCAAACCAAAGGATCAGAATGAAACTAATCTTTATGCTTCAGAGCCTGTAAGAAGAAGTCCTTGAAAGTAATGTTACAAGAAGTCATTTAAAATGTAGTCAGCTCAGTACAAGAGTGGAACAAACACATCTAGAGAGCAAAATGACAATCTGGATAAAAGACTTAACAAGTCCAAAGAAGGGTATATTGGAGATAATTTGTGTGTTGTGTGTTGGAAGTGAGGAGGGACTCAGATTTTAATTTCCAAGTTTTAGTGAAACTATGATGATAATTTTAACCCCCGATACCAAAAGTATTGGTTGAAAATGAAGCAAAAGATTTAATGATGGAAGAAAAGTTGAACAAAGAAGCTGAAAAGAAAGGTAGCTAATTCTATAATATTTCTAGGCATAAAAAAATAGTAAAGAGGGGAGACCTGGTAGGAGTTAACAGAGAACTGGACCAAGTGATATGTCTCAGGAGAATAAGAGATCAGGTAAATAACACAGGTTATTACCTACTCTTTCCTACTTAAGTAGGAACACATGAGTAACAGTGAATTAAAATTTGAATTATAACAAGAGGAAGTTGGTGAATGGATAATGTGCTCCTGACACAACTGAAGATAATTTACCTACATCAATCTGTCAATAGGCAAGGTAAGTTTTATAGTAGGGAGTCTGTATAGCATAAAAAATACTATAATATCCTGACGGGCTTAAAAGGATAATAATGTCTTCTATATTATAAGGAACAATGGTGAAATAAACTAAGGACAGACATATGCTGAGGCAAAGGAAGAAATCAGGAGTTCTTTGTTTATCTAATAGATAAGTCAGCTTGAAGGCAACAGATAGCAAAATGGAAGAGAACTTAATAGAAAAAAGTTTTTGATTAAAACAGAAAAAAGAATGAGATTTAAAAAAAAAAATAATGAAAGAATGAAAAATTTAACTTCCCCATATAAGATAAGGAAATAATTGTTACCAAAAAAAAAAAAAAAAAAAAAAAAAAAAAGAAAAGGCAGCAGTCATACAGGCATATTTATGATATCAATATAGGACAGAGAATGAAGTGCTAGGAGATACTAATTCTGATAAAGAGAACTGGCTCCTCTGGGGGAGATGACACCTCAAACTATGACTTAACTCTATATCTTTAAAGTCCCAAGTATTTAATTGAAAAATTCTCTCAGAGTCAGTTTTCATTAGAAAAAAGTACCCTCAATTTATGTACATGTGTATTTTGCCCCAACTCTCCACTCCTAAACTCTTAATTTTACATCAACGGAAGAAATGCTGGTGAATGTTTCATTACCTTGCTAATCAAAGAGTAAAAGCTTATCTAAGAGCAAGGTAATGAAGACACTGAGGAAATCAGAAAACCACAACTTAACTCTAGTGACATAGGAGAAAAGTTGTTTGCTATATAGAGTATGGATTTTCCAAAGTCTAAATTTTTGTTTTTTATCAACATGGGTGTGTTAAAGGTTCTTCAGGAATATCTCTGAGAGGGCTGCAACCAATTCTTAGAAACATATCTTAAAGCAAGAGCCAGTAAATTTTTTCTGCAAAGGGCTAGACAGTAAATATCTTAGGTTTTTGAGGGCCTTAAGGTGTTTGTTTAAACTTCTCAACTATGCCACTAGAGTGCAAAACCAGCCACAGACAATATATAAACAAACAAGCATGGCTCAGTTCCAATAAAACTTAATTTATGGATAAATTTTATTTGAATTTCAGATAATTTTCATGTCACAAAACATCATTCTTTTTTTGACTCCTCTCCACGCCTGCCCCCGCCCCCCGACCCAAAACCATTTAAAAATGTAAAAACCATTCTTAGCTCAAGATCCATAAAACACACAGCAGGTCAGATTTGGCCAGTGAGCTATAGTTTGCTGACCTCTACCTTAAAAATGCCAAACTTCATTAATTATTTTCATAATACTACAATACATAATAATACTAATTGGATGCCCTGTAGCTTTCCTTTTATCCTAAGATACAGGAATCCCAAGTCACATGAATATCACTAGAAATACACTGTGCTAGAAGCAGACCAAAGTAACTTATAAGTTTTAATGAAAGACAAGGAGAGGTGCTCTAGGAAACAAACCGAAGAGGTATATCAGATGCATATTTTCCCACTATTTGCTGCCAATGTACTTCAAGATAAAGTGAAAGGCAAGAAAATATGAACAAGAGTGAAAAAGTACAGTGATAACTAAAAGAAAAGTCTGTCAAGCAATCTAGACAAGAAAAGCATAAGTTCTAGTTCACATACACGTACAGTTGAGATTTTCTTGATATAAGACAATATGCAACATATTTTGAAACTCATATCACGTCTAATGAAAAAGTGTTTCTTAAGGTAAAGGATGCTAAGAGATAGCTCCCACCATTCATGCCAGCCATACTATGAGGCCTACCATTTTCTTTTTACTTGTCTTCTGGTCAAAATAATATCCACAATTCAAAATATCAGAATACGCCAATTAATATCCTACCTTGCATGTTCCTGAACTCCCACAATCTCCACTTCACTATCTGAAGAGGCAATATTAATTTCTTCATTGAGTGGTACATTGCCAACAGATGTCTTATCACTTGCTAGGAATCCTGGATCCAAATGACCTGAGAGAGAAGGGGGTAAAAATGAGCACATTTTGTCTCACAAGCAGCAGAAGCAACTCATTGACAGATTTTTCATCCAGGTTTATCACAGAAATAGAATGGCCTTGTGAGAGCCTGCCACAGTGAAACTGTTACCCATTTCAAACGAGCCGAGGCAGTGTTCTACTAAAAAAAAAAAAAAAAGTTTTTAAAAAATTAAACAGAATGCATGCTCAAAGCTAAAAGAAAAAAATGTTCAAACAACATGGAAGTACATAAAAGTAAGAACTCCCAGTCTTACTCTCCAATATTCCTTAGGAGAAAAAAACCTGGAGTACTTCGGTTAAGTATGTGTATCTAAATATAGATATATATAAACAGTGATAACACTCCATATTTTATTCTATAATGCTTTTTGCATTCAATTGCAGTCTTTAAATGATTCATATAAGTTCTGTCACCATTTCGAGGGCAATGGAGTTCTCTACTGCTTATCATGTTAATAGAACAAAATTCTACCGGAAAACCACAAACGCATAAACGGAGTAAAGAGAAGTAATCACTAATCATATTTATACTGGGATGCTTTGTGAAAGATTTAATAATTTTCTCTAAATTTTAAACAAATTTAACAATTTTCTCTAGAGGAATGCAGAGTTGACAAAATCTGACCCCAAGCTACACGAAAAAGGGAAGATCACAATTTTTGCTCTGAGCAACTAAAACATAACCTGTATGTTGCTGACAGTTCTCATTAGACAGACACAAACCACATAATTCTGGAAAAGCAAAACAGTTTGTGGCACTGGAGCTTTTACAGAGTTGCAACCAGTACAAATTTTCATTTACCTCTTAAAGGGCATTTTTATTTAAATATATTGTCATCTGATACAAAATTCTTTCTCCATATTTAAAAATCCTTTGTGACACCTCATATGAACTAAACCAATGCCAGTAAGATTTTATGCGCATACAACTCTCCCTTCCCCCTCAACTCATTCATTCTAATGCTTCAAGGTTATTGAGAAACCTTGTACTTTCACACTCTTGTCAACTTTTAGTGTAACTCTTCTGAAAGTTATAGGTATTCCCAAAGCAAAAGCCTTACAAGCCTTTTTATATCATCTGACCCCGTAATCTCACCCCTGACAATTCAGCCTAAAGGAAAAACTTAAAGCATCATGTTATGATGCCCAAAGATAGTCACTACAGTGCTATGCAGAAACTGAGGGAAGTGTATGAACATGTAAGTATCACACAGTAACACTAAAATATACGTACCTGCTAGGTAAAAGCTGCGAAAAGTAATCAAGTTTGAATATAATTATGGGTCTTTTTTACAATTCTTTAATATTATTTTTACTTTTTTCTATTGAAAATAATGCATATATGAGAAAACAGAAGATTAAAAAAACTTAAAATGGATTCCAGATACAACTGGTGCTTGAGATTATATTAGTCTGCATGAGCTTGTTAACCTTCTGTATTAAAGAATAATCTAGATAGGATTCTATGTGGCACTGGCAATGGGCATACATCTTTGAACCCTACAAGCATACAAGATAACACACTAGATAAAACCCAGTTTTGTTAAATCTATGGTGGCTACTTAAATGGAGTTTGGTTAAGTCTACATTTTGTAAATCTAGATTCTTGCTCTGACTCCAATACCTTGCTTGTGGCCAAGTCTTTTATCCAATTTCTATTTCAATGCTGTAGTTATCACTATTGTCTTGTATACTACTGTACCTCTAGGAAGGAACACAAATTGACAATCTTTTTCAACCTTCACTTTGTCCACATTCAGTATTTCCAACAGCCTTGCTTTGTGCAACTATAACCGTCTGCTTCATGTATTTGTTCCTACAATACTTGTTTATGACATGCTATGTACTGTGCTAAGTGCTAGTAATACTATGGGGAACAAGCCAGGCACAGTCTCTACCCTCAACATGCTTGTAATATATTCAGGGATAATAAAAAGCAGTTCATTGCACTATGGCTTGAAAACTGCTCTGACAGGGAGGTAAAGAGTGCCTTGGAAAAGTACATTAGAAGAGGTTATTTCCCAGACTTAAGGATAACCAAAGAAGCTGAGCTCTCAGAGAAGAGTAGGCACAGGTGAGGGGAAGGAGCATAAAGAACACTGTGTTACCCTTTAGGGCAGGGGTCCCCAACCCCCAGGCCTGTTAGGAACCAGTCCGCATAGCAGGAGGTGAGCAGAGGACAGGCGGGCGGGCAGGTGAGCAAGCAAAGCTTCATCTGTATTTGCAGCCACTCCTTAGTACTAGCATCACTGCCTCAGGTCCACCTCAGATCATCAGGCATTAGATTCTCATAGGACCTCTGGTCCCTGGTGCCAAAAAGGGTGGGGACCGCTGCTTTAAGGTACAAAAGTTTGGTGAGATCTTGAGTAATGGTAGGAAAAAGAGAAATGAGGGTGGCAAACTCAGTAGAGGTCAGATCATTGTGAGTCTGGACCTGACCTTGAGAAGTAGAAAGTCACTAAGGGATTTAAGTAGAAAAGTGACATTATCAGGTTTTCTATTTTTAAAAATTTCCTTTTAGAGTACAGAAATGGAACTAACAGCAGAGCAAAGAATCCTACAGGCAAAGAAAACAACTTGACTGCTGTAGTTTCCTGGGTGAGAAATGATTATGGCTGAACTAGAGAAGAAACGAAATGGGGAATATTCTGTGTGTGTGTATGTACAGAGCATTAATAATGTTGGAAATCAAAGAAAAGAACACAAGTAGTAAAAAATGATGTCTAGGTTTCTGATTTAGGTAACTGGATAGTTACAATGCCATTCAGTGTATCAATGACTAGCTGAGGGTGGTTGCTTAGGACATGATGATGACATGCCTCTGAGATGTCCAACAGGCAATTGGAAGTACTGTTCTAAATCTCAGGTCAGAGAGGAAATACAGATTTCCTAAGTCCTCAGCAATAAGTGGGAAAGTAAAGGTCATCCCGTGGAGCGAAGGGGGCCTAGAACAGGACCGAGATAAATGCCAGTCATTAAGGGATGGACATAGGAAGGGGGTGCTCACCAAGGTACATGAGGTAGAAAGAAATTCCAAAGATATGAAGCCAGGACACCAGGGAAAGAGCATTTCTAGGAAGAAGTGCTTACCAATACCCAAGAGAGCAGGCTGATAAGAGAAGGGACTAAGTAAAGCCCACTAGAATCAGCGATAAGATACATGGCCTTGGCAAGAGGAGCCTGAGAGGAATAATGGAGTGGAAGCCAATGCAGCAAAGCAAGCTTCAGAATGAAAGGGAAGGAAGAGCTGACAGAGGTACTGAGAGAGGAAGATGGGTTTGAGTGAGGGGGATGTGTATGTACGTAAAGTTTTTAAAGATGGACGAGACCAGGTCATAGCCAGAAAAAAGCAAACAAAGAGGTTTGATGACAGAAGCTGAAGTACTCTTGACTTATGAAGAATGTGGCAAAGGCATCTACAAAGCACAGGTGTGCAGAGGATAGCAAGGTAGGGGTTTAGAAAAGTCAAGTGCCGCTATGAAGAATGCTGCCTAAAGAAAAGCGAGAACTGTTAGGCAGCACTGAGAGTCAGAATGAGGTTGTAGATTAGGAAATTAACTTGACTCTTAACTGTAACCATGTGATTTTTCTCCAACCGTGCTTAGCAGTGTGACTACAGGCCCCAAGTGTACCACCAGGGATCAGACTTTGCCAGCTAGGTACAAGAGGAAAGCCAATTATACAAGAAGCTAAGGATATTGGCAAAGGAGAGTTGGCCTTATATATGCCAGACAGGGAAAAAAGTGAAGCTAGTAGGGGGGACTGATAAAGGACTGGCTGATGGGTTCAATGAGGCAGAACAGCGTAGTGGCGGTAACAACATAAGAACACAGAAAAGAAACCCAGTGGAAAAGAAGAAAGCATTTGGAAGAGGCAGAAGAAAAACCAAGGGCTATGGGAAGTAAAACACTGTATTTCCACTCACGTGGCCACTCATTAAATACAAGCCTCTGGAACCATCTGTTTGCCTCTCATCTTATCTTCCACTCTATTATTCCCCTTTGCCTCAGCCATCCATTCCTCACCTTCCTACAACTTTTCCACTATCCTCTAAAATGCCAGCTCCATGGTAAACCGCACTGAACTTTTTCTCGCCTCCTTGTGCAAACCTGACTTGAAAATGCCACCTCCCCTACAGTCCTGTGAAGCTGCTTCTACAGCTCAGTAAATGACTGTCTTCCATCTTCACATACCGATACCAGCAGCCCACATCTTCCAGGATATTTCTCTTTCACTGTACTACACTGACTCCAGGGCAGTTTCACTCATTCATGAAACGTTATTGGCACTTGGCTTACTCGCATGCTCTCTCTTGCTCTCTCTCCCCGCACCTTTAAGTCTTGCTATCATTATTATGCAGTATTGCATGAATACTTGTTTATATGTACAACCACCCCCAAATTCTCTATGCCTACTCACTAAGAAGCAAGGAGCTGAGCCTCAAGAGACACTTAAAGCCTCTTGTGGTAAGACTCACAGCAAGGGCTCAGCCCCTATCATCCTAAAAATAAACAAGCTAATTGAATTAAACTAAACTTAAAGGGCAGATTGTAGGAGTCATGGTCGCTATAACCCAACTCTTCCTCCTTGATTACTCAATGTTTTTAAACAGTAATTAAGAAAACACAACGAGAACATGACAGAATAAGTTAATTCTTAGTATCTCTGTGCCCAATTCTATCTCCATAGCTCAAATTTATAATCCCAACTTGTGAACTGCTCTGTGAAATGTTTCAGTCATTGATATTTCTGAATAACCAGTCTTCACTGATTACGCCCTTCATCCTCACCCTTCCATCTACATAGCCTCATTTCAGATCTGAAAAAATCACTCTGCCATTTTTAAAGGGGAAGAAATGAAAAATGACTATGCTGATTTGCTCATGATTCTGTAATATCTTAAGAGTAAGGTAACCATCACCAATATTTAAGGTTCTCCTAACTTTATTCATCCATTATGGGTTCAAAACTAATAATTTATATATTGCTTTCACATTATTAGAGCAATCCAAACCATTTTGACAGTGTCATTTTGGCCATAAAAATGTAATCCAATCCTGCTGGCACTTAGTATTGTTACAGAACTTGTGTAATGCTCTAAAACTGATCACTTAAAATCAGGGTCTGCTCTTATAGCCAATATTCTTTAATACTTAGTCTAAAAATCAGTATACTATAAAATAAGGGACATGAGCTTAATGATAAGGAGCTAAAACAAATTTCCCAGTGAATGTTTTGAGAGTTTTGCCATATTTCCTGTTAGAGCCATTAGATAAGATGTGCCACTCAGATAACAAGTCAGCTGGGACCCATACCGAGTCTATGGGATGCCATGCTCTTTGAGACACCAAGGCATTCTCCAATAGCCAGGAATGCATCCCTCTTCTGTCTCTTTCAGAGCAGGACAATTAGTTCTTTTCTTTCAATGTGCCCCTCTTTAGCATGTCACACATTCCTTTGGGAGCTCCTGTGCAGAGCCTGACATTCTCTGGCCTTTGGGCCATTCCCCACTGCCTCCCTGCCCCATGACCTCACAATAATTAAATGGCAGAGCACTGCCTTAAGCATGGGGTCCCAACCTCTGGCCCATGGACCGGTACCAGTCCAAGGCCTGTTAGGAATCGGGCCGCACAACAGGTGAGCAAGCGAAGCTTCGTCTGTATTTGCAGCTGCTCCCCAATGCTAGCACCATCATCTCAGCTCCACCTCAGATCATCAGACATTAGATTCTCATAGTAGCACCAGTTCCTGGTGCCAAAATGGTAGGGGACCACTGGCCTAAAGAATATACAAAAGTGAGCCAAAGATGCTAAGAGGTTCTTCAAATGGTTGTAATCTACTCCCATTCTATGACAAGAATAAGCCCGTAGGAAAAATGTGAATACCACAACTACCATATATTAAACTGAAAATAAATCAGTGGACCTGAATTTGGTTATATGGCAGCTGGCTATCTCTGTATAGGTCTTTGCCTGTGTAGTTCACTGGAAGGATAACTTCACTCTATCAGAAAATTCTAAATTTTTGTGCTCTCACTAGCCTTTTCAACACATAAGTCAGAAAGCAGCACAGAAAAAACAATAAACAAATTATCATGGCAAACATTTTCTTTTGCCTTCAAAAGAAATAATGTAGCTACTCTTTAAATCACAATCTGCTGGGAAAGAGCTAGTCCTAGGCTTTTTTGCAGCACTTTAAATAAAATTATTACATGGTAGTTCACAGCGGCATGTTGGCTATAAACAAATTTAATGTTTTAAATCACTACTCATTTAGCTTTAAAACAAGCAAATTATTATCTTGTGTTTAGTTTTACAAGAATGTTAAAAAAAATTTTTTTAAGTGGACGGAAAAAAGTGGAAGAAAAGGTCAGAAATCAAAAATCTTATAGTCCATATGAAGCCATTAAACAACAGGAACCTGACCAAACTTGATCTCCTTCACAGGACTGATATATTGACTTTAAAGTGCTAATAATAGAAACATGGCCATTCTAGTCTGATTATAAAAAGCTCTACACTAAGAACAGGAAACCCAAGATTTGTTTCTCTGCACTATAGCTAAGCTTGTGTAACAGACAAATCAAGATTACCATCCCTATTTTAAGAATGGGAAAATGTTCATAGCCTATCTTTCTTGACGAGAAGGCTGATGGAAAAAATGAGATCATTTGTCCAGAATTTTAATTTCCTAGGAGCAGGGGTAGTGCGGGGGGACACTCTAAATAAATTTAGTTTACCACAATTATAAGCCTTCTACACCAAGACTTCAGATTTCTGCTTCTTTTAGTCTCATCTATATTTATGTTTACAGTGAATTAGTACTTGCAATAAACAAAAATTAAGCCATTTTCAGATATGATGGTACAGCTTCCTAAACATGTCCAATGCAAGAGTTACCTGAGGGTGATTATTAAAGACAGATTCCCAGACCCCATTTCAGATCTACTTACGGAACCTTCAGGGAGAAGCCTAGGAGTCTGAACTTTTACAAGCACCCCAGGTAATCTCTTTGCTTAGGCAAAGTTTAGGAAATACTGTATCAAGAACAACTCATTCCAGGGCAGGACAGTAAATTAGAAATCCACTGACTGGGTCCATTAATCACTTTCTTATTCAGTCTATTTCAGCAAAAATACATTGACATAATGCTGGTTAGCATTCCTAAGGGCCTATGTGCTGTATGCTATACTAAGCACATTATAATATGTTATTTCGCTTAGTGGTAACAATAAGCTTTTGGGGTGGATACTAGTTTTATCTGTTTTACAATTAGGGAAAACTGAGGCTTTACATAGTTAACCTGAGGTCACATAATTTTAAGTGCCTGCTGGTTCAAAATGAGGCTGTTTGTTGCCCAATACTATACTGTTCAATTCTAGCATCAAGTAAGAAAAAGTAAACACATAGCATGAGTTGAAATGGAAAGTCTAGGTCTTTTGTTGACCAAGGGCTTTCCTAATTTCAATTCTCTGCCTTGGTTAAAACTAAAACTAAGCAGTAAAAACTATTTTGCCTACAAGAACGTGATCTAACTACTTGGTGAAAGAGACAAGCTACTCTATGTACAATGATTACTTACGTGATCCTAACTGGAGTAGGGCTGCAGACCTGGTCTGAGATGCTGCTATTGATTAAACTCTGACAACTCTGTTCAGTGACTGGGTTTTTATTTTGTTGGGAGGAAGAGAAGATGGACTCATACTAACCATTAAAACATTTATCTTAAACTATAAAAATGACCATCCAATTGATACTAATAGTTCAAATCTCAAAACTAAACACCTGCCATTGAGGATAAATTCTTTTAACATTTTGTTGCAACACTGTTTAAGTATATTCTAATTTGCAATTCCCACTATAACAATTACATCAAGACTGGAGTGTATTAAGTTTTATTTGTTACTCACATATCTGCATTCCCAGATTCGGGAGCAGGGAAGCCTTTGAATGAGCCAATAAATGGCTTCATAAGACAATGTCATGGGGATCTGTTGGAACAGTGGTGACCACATCCTATGATACACAAAAACCTACACATAATTTATGGCCCGACACACATGTACGTTTTCTCTATATTATATTCTAGAGAAATCATCACAAACGTGTACCAAGAGACTTGTACGAGATATGCTAATGGCAGCACCTTAAATTCCCGTAAGAGAACAGGTAAGTCAATTGTGATATATTCATAGTGGAATATTACTACAGGTAATACAGTATTGGAATACTAAATAGCAGTGAAAATGAATGAACTAGAGCCACACTTATTAACAAGAACAAAGCTCACAAAACGTTGTACTAAAAAAAGTTGCAATGATCATTTTCAGTATAATACCAATTAGTATTAAAACACGCTTGTTTACAAATACATAACAAATGCAGTAAAAATATAAAGAAATATATAGTAACACAAAACATCAGATACCAAATTCAGGATACCTTTGCAGTGGAAAGGGGAAAAGGAAGGAGAATAAAGTTGAAGTCATGGGTGTTTCCCTCTTCACGTATTTTTGCCATGTCTTATTTCTTAAGAATGATGGTAGAAGTACTTGAGTGATACATTGTTTAGAACTTTGTGTGACATAATTCAAAAAGACAATCAATATAGAATTAAGCACACAAAGGCTAGTGGTGTTTTAAATAATCGAGCTACCAATTACTTGAATCTGATCCCAAATCCTGTACTCTTAGGTTGAATCATATGAAATTGATGGGTTTGTTGTAGGTCAAAAAGTTAAATGTTAACGATTCCATTTAGCTCAAACTAATATTAAAATTCTCTAAAATGAAAAGCAAAAAAGGTAATTTCATGTTTTTCTCAAGAATTTAGTATAAAGTGGTCCACCTTTAATGGCAAGACTAAGGAAATAAAACTGAAGCAGAATGGACCACTTAATTGTCAATGGATGAAAAATGAAGATAAACTACAAGTATACAGAACAAATTATAAAACTTAGGAATACATATTGCACAGAATGTAATCAAACTACTCTCCTTTGATATGAAGTATTATTACTTAGTTCTTTAAAAAGCACTTACACATATGAGCAAATTCTTAAAAAACTCTTGTTGGGTAAAGCAATTATTTATATATAAAAAAAAACTGAAGTAAAAAAAAAAAAACAACAAAAAAACTAAAGTCCAGAGAAGAAACAGTTTGCCCAAAGTCAAATAGGCAGTTAACAGTCAAAACAAAGTTAAAAATGAATCCAGGTGCTGCTCCAAAATTAGCCACAATAAATTAATCAGGAGGTCACCAAATAAGAGATTTCTATTTACATCCATCAAAAATTAGCCGAGAAAGAATAAAGACAATGATTTGTGAAGTTGTCTTATTTCCTAACAGCTTCAATACAAAATGTTCTAAACTCTAACCTATTGTTATTTTTGTAATACAAAACTCATTTCCCATAAACATATTTTAGGTAGTGATTAACATACTAGATTCACTTATAAAAGCCAATGCAATTTACGATTTAACTAGAAAATTATAATCCTTCCTTAACAGGAAAGAAAATACACACTACATAAGCAGTCTCTCAATCCCCTCCCCTTCTTTTCTTAAATTTAAGGACTAGTACTTTTAGAAAAAGGTTTAAATTCATAAGAATGTTGAGTTTTGAGAAACATACTACAGGAAACTTGGATACACTATGCAAGGTCTTCCAAGGTAATAGCAATGGGTTTTTTAGTGAATCAATGTCACTCTTAAGAATCATCATGGAACCAAGATAAGTAATGTAAGACAGGGAGTGAAATTTTCCTTAGATAACAGAGGCAGAAACTGGAAGAAAAGAGTTAGAAAAGACAAATATGAGAACTACAGCAGAGGAAGTAACAGGGACACACTGCACACTGAGAGGTGTAAGAAACAGTGCAGTACTGCATAGGAACAGCCCCATAGGGCAAGTTTAAACAACCTCCTCCCCAAAGTTGCAAGGCTGCTGCAGCAGTTAAGGAGGGAAACTGTGGAAAGGGGGAAGTGGGGAGTATTAGGCTTCTGAGTGGTTTTCACATATGTTAGGTATTTTTAATCCAGGAAATATGCCTACTGAAATCTACCTATGCCTACAATTAATTTCTTATGTATTGTCACTTTTGCTTCCTCCAGATTAGGAAAGATGAATGACATGTTACCCAAATCTCTTCTTCAGTTAGTTATAAATGGCACCCTGGATAGTCACAACCACCTAATGCCAAAAGTCTCTGGTTAGCCTGCTCTCCTCAGCAGGGCCTGCTAAAAGGAACACAGCTGCCAGGACACATGCACATTACACCATTAGAGAAGGGGAAGGGGAGGGAGACCAACCTGCCTCCGCATTCAGCTCCTCTAGAAGCTCGCTGGTCCTCCAGGTAGCTCCTGTGTCCTGGCCTCCTATAGAATTACTGTGCTCTTGAACTACTGCAGCCGCCAATAAAGTGTCCACATTTACCACTTCTGGGTCAGAGCTGGTGTCAGACATATCATAATGAGCTACAACTGGAGGTCCATCTAGGGAGGAAAGAAAATGTATACTTGTATCTAACTTGTGGGGTGAAAAATACTTCTGAAACTAAGAGCCCTCTAAATGCCAGCTGCCTTTAGCTTATTTTTCTAGCTGATCTGAAAAGCTGCATTTTATACAACCAATATTTTGTACATGACGTGAAAGTGGAAAAGATAATCCAAGTTTACAAAGATGAGGGACACAACTGGGAAGGAGGAAAAGGAGTATTATTATGAAGAACAGAAGACAAGACTATACTGAACAACGTTACACCAAATTGACATCATACTCTTAAAGAGCAAAAGATTAAGAAAAAGGGGAAGACTCCACAGAGAAAGTGAAATTGATTTTTAAAGGAAAAAACAGATGCAAACTACTAAAATTCAATTTATATTTTTTAAGGGAATGAATCTAATTCTTTCTCTTAGTAGCTAATATAAAACCTCCCTACTAGATTTAGAAGAAAATCAAGAAAATTAAGTATCTTTCTACTTTCTAAAGAAATAAGGTTAAGAGTAAGAGCCCTATTTGACTGACTTATCCATTTCCAGTAAAGCCTTTTTATAATATCAGGGATGTTAAACATTTAACAACATAACAGGGATGTTATGCATTTAACTACAAAAAGACAATACTCACAAAATCCATCTTCAAGATTTTGCATTGGATGTCTTATGAGGACTACTTATATTTTCTCCAAGAAAGACAACCAGCTCACATTCCAAGGAAATGATACGCAACCTTATGTGTTATTTTAGAGGAAAATATTTAAAGTTCTTACTGGAAAAATAAGAGATCCTTTCTACCTCCAAATCACCCTAACTAGCTGAAAAAGGCAGCTGAGTTCCATAGTAATTACACTGCAGTAATTCATGCTAAAATAATTCAATAGTCATGCTTGTAGAATAGATACATGCTTTAAAATGCTAATGGTACCCTTTTTCTAACATAACAGCAAAAAGCAAAAATAAAGTTTTCAATCGAGTATAAAACACATCCCTTACTAACTTCAATTTAGAAGAGAGCAGAAATAAAAGAATGCTGTTTCTCCCCCAACAACTATTTATAAAGTGCAGGCAAACCATTCATTTCCATAAAGCTTTTTTAATATCATCAAATTAACATGAAACACACCAATTTTATGAAACTCTTGACTATGAAAGAATACATGTGCCAATGAATCATCAAAATAGAACACAATGAAAGATTATTGTTTTAATACTACATCCATTGTGTAAATTGTCACTGAACAACATGGAACACATTTGGGGTATTTAGCCCTTAAAACTAAGTTCCCAAATCATAGATTTACGTAGCAACATTTTTAAAACAACAACAAAAAAAATGACCAAACAAAGGCAAATGAGTTAAGTGCCACTGTATAAAGAACAGACATCATAATATGAATTTCTGACGATCATGACAATTTCAGTTGACTACTTAAAAATATTTCTAATTCCCCCAAAAGGGTAAATCAAGTTCATAAAATTCAACAGTGTAGCCCTGGTATCAGTTGGTAATGGATTAATTCAAATAGCAAAAAAATTGATTCATGTTTGAGGTTTTTCTTTTCTAAAAAAGAAAAGAAAGCTCTATCATTTATGGAGTTCTCGTCAGAGTTCAAAATGATTATTATGGAATAAAGGAACTACGTGACGTCCAAATATTTGGGTGCAGAGATATGAAGGTCAAGTACAATATTGACTATTTGACCAAATGTTCTATTTTTAAAAGGGCTTTATTTTTTAAGTGTTTTGTGTTTACAAAAAAATTAGTGATTTAGTTTAAAATTTATATCACTAATACCACTCACAGCCACTTGCCCCATATCCCCTACCACCACAACCACCAAATTGAGGCAACAGGTCAACAGTCAAGTCAAAATTGTACCACTCTTACATGTATAATCATGCAAAAGAAGTATTAAGTGTATATGTACATGCAGAGTGATATCACCTACCCATGGAAATAACTTGTCTGAAAGTCTTCATCAGTAGGAAATACAAGCATAAACTTGTTATCTGGCTTCATTCTTGCATCTTCCATATTTCCAAACAGCACACCTTATAGCTTAGCTTAAATTTTGTATTCATCATAAACAAAGACAGTAATATTTTCATATTTTAATTATACTTAACAGTTAAAACAAATGATTATCACTGTCATTTTTCATTTCCAGTATATTCAAGTGATGACAAGTCAATACTATACAAACTTTATTCAAGTAGTTGCCTTTCCAACTTTGTCTTCCAAGAAACCACAATTAAGAATCTTATGTTCCAAGGTCACCTTACACTTTTCATTAGTAAACCAAGATTACTTAATGCACTTAGCAGCAGGGCTTGGATTTTGAACTACTAAGTGAATATTGACTAACTGATGGTGATAATTTGTAATATTCTTTTAAAATATGGCTCTTGCTGCATAGCAGAATTAAGAGACAGGTAAGATCCTGTGGTGACATTATCTGCCTTATAAAAGGAGTATCTCTTGGGAAAAAAAAAAAATCCACTACTGAGGAGGAGCTAGAAAAATTCAGCACATTTGATAATAGAAGCAGCTATCTATGCTTCTGACATGACTCTGTCAATTTATTACAGGATGGAATATACTCCTCTATGCAGTTAA
The DNA here is from genome assembly GCF_902729225.1 of Pteropus medius. Classification (NCBI taxonomy): domain Eukaryota; kingdom Metazoa; phylum Chordata; class Mammalia; order Chiroptera; family Pteropodidae; genus Pteropus; species Pteropus medius. The sequence continues at coordinate 21,099,743 of NW_024340849.1, forward strand.
ATAATTGCACTGCTACTAAGATTATTTTGACTTTCAAAAACATCCAGTTAGTTCAAGTAACGCTACACATGGAAACATTTCCAATTTACAATTTATTCATCAATCCAAGAACATTCCACATTTACAACATTTAAGATTATCCAAACTCCACATTCTCCTACCTGCTAACTCTTATCACTGTTACAATCTTAAAACAAAAATTCATAATAATGAACTCACTAGTTTTTGTACAATCATTAGAAGCATCTCCCTATAAAGGTAAATTTAACACGATTAGTTAATAATTATTTGGTCTGTGGTTAATTAAAGTGCAATTTCTCCTTCTGGAATATTTTGAAATTTTACTGCTCCTTACTAGGCAAGAAAATTAAAGGTCGAGCAATTCACCGACTACTTTTTTTATGTAAGAACATCATCCACTTTATGCTCGAAATAGGCTTGTATCCTCTCACTGAACTCCTAGCCCAAAAATAGGTTTTAACTTTTCAAAAACCAAAATGCAGACATATCTGTTTACCCTTTTACAACCTTAGAACTTTTGTATTGCCATCGAATGTTTAATTTTACGAATGTTTTCTTTCAAATATGTTCTCTTCTAAATTTCATGGAAACAATATGAATCACAAAAACAAAACAAAACAAAACCTAACATCCTATACTTTTATTCCAGACAAATCCCTCCTTACAGATGACAATCAAAAGCACAGAGTTTTAAAACTTTATAAGGTAATTATATAATTTACCACTCTCATTTTACGGATGAGAAATTTGAGCCCTGGTTAGGTGGAATCAGAATAGATTACAGTTGTTTTCCTTGCTGAGGGAATGAGGAATATACAGGATGAGACTGGGAACAGCACAGGAAATACACAAAGATTTTTGTCAGCAAACACACAGGTTAAAGTCCTGCCTACTCCTTAGCTAGATGACTCAGTTTCTTCACAGGGTTATGGTGGGGGTTAAAGAAGACAAAACACAATAGAAGTTCGAATATTGGTTCACTGCCCCACCTTTCCATTATAATTAGTACCCGCCCTATTTCATTGTTTGTTTGCTTACTCTGTATGTAAACTTTACTGTACATGCCAAAAAAGCTTTGAGAAAACATCACTATATGGGTCATAGATTCACCCAACTTGTTAAGTAAATGCTTTGCTTTGCTGGAATTAATGAGATCATCACAAATGTGGCTTTTGTATTTTTATATTTGCCTGAAATGAAATGTCGGCTTAGATGTATTCATATACAAGTGTTTCAAAGCCAAATAGAGATCATTTTGGATTATTTCATATTTAGCATCCTATAGGGCCCTTCCACTGACACAAGTATTATTGTCAGTCTCCCAGTATGAAATCTAATTAGAGCTGGGAAACAGGAATTTCCTTATATCTCCAAGATACCTGGAAACATCACTCCTCCTCCTCTCTCTATTGCTAAGTCTTAGGCCCAAGGAAAGGTGGGACAACAAACCAACCAATACATGGTTTGCCCCTTTGACTTCCATTTCTATGGCTATAGTAATATACAAGAAAGCTCAGAGAAAATTTCTTCTCTCTGTCCCACTACAGCCAACCCCAAATCCCACACTAGGAGAGGAAAAATCTATCTTGTTATTGCCAAAGGACCCCATACAGGCTCTGTTGCTATAGTAATTAAAAGGCCTAAGTCCAGTGCCATTGTCTACATCATCAAGAGAAAGGGGGAGGGGTAAAAATCACACTCGGCCTCAATCCAAATAGTGAATCAAAAAAAAGTTGCACCTCAAAGAACAGGCCAAAGTGTCTAAGAAGGCAGACTGTGTGTGTGGCAACCAGCTGAGGGGAATAGGTGTGGCATTAAGAAAAGGCCAACCTCAAGACTTGCAGAAGGGAATTTGCATTTTAGAACCTATCCAAGAAAAAACACCTTTTTCATTACACATCAAAATATTTACCAAGGCAAAAATTTATATTTGCAAGTGAGAAAAAGTGTAAGAATATTTATGCTGTATTTTTATTACTATCAATCGAAACATAAAAATATACATAGAACAATTTGCAAAAATAGAAAGCAATATTTTCAAAGAATCTTAGAAAAGATGATTACATCAACTAGAAAAGACAAAAATCTGTATAGAAAAGTGCCATACCTAGAAAAAAAAATCTTTAAATACCAGAAACTGCATTGTGTATATTTTCTTCAGAATAACATCATAAAGCTATTTTAGTAAAAAAATATTTTTTTTTGAGAAATAGGGCTAAATGGAAATGAAATGCAGCAATATGTGCTGAAATTCTGTTTGGGGGCTAAGTCATTTTTAAAATAAAACGTCTATTTTGTACTTTTTCCATCATACACATCTCAATTACTAAAAATTCAGACATTATGAAGATTTCAAGTTGGGAATAAAGTTTTAAGGACTGCATATGTCCTTAAAACATACTAGTAAATGACAGGTCATTTTGTCTACCCAAAAAGTTACCTATGACACTGATGAAGAATTAATTTTGAAAGGATCAAAGAGGTAAAAGCAAATATTTAAAATTATCAGAGTAGTTTAAAAGTTGACACAAGAAAGAAAAACAATTTAACTTTAATCTTTCACCACTAACTACATAGTTGGGAAAACTGAATCAAGCAGTTACTCAAAAAAGATAACTCAGGTAATTTATCTAGATATTCAAGAGAACTCATAAATACAGAAAGGGCACTAGAAGAGGGCACAATCTTTCAATTTATCTTTCTATTTCAGGAACAGATCCATGACCTACTGCTTTGGGGATTCAGATCTACAGAGAACAAAGCAAATATCTGCACTACATTCACAAAGAAAAAACACAGAAAGATGGCATTTTAGCTACATCCCCATATCTATGTACTCTGCTAAAGATTCATCCATTCTAGATTTTAATTACTCCTCAAAGCAGTCTAAATTTTGTTATTTTCCAAATATTCTTCAACTGTTAATAGGATCACTTAGTAGGATATATAAAAGAATCTTGACCTTTTGTTAGCATCGGTATTGTGTTATTTCCTTATTCAATATACCAGTTACATAAAACCCTGAAAATTATGCCAGAAACATGTAAAATCTATTATTAGTTATACTAACTACAAATTTCATTATGGAAAAGCAGGTTTCCTGACCCAAGTTAACGTAAATTAACTGGTAGGGAAACACTAATATAACACCACTGTCCTCAACAGAGTTAACGAGAAACACTTCCTTTTTAAATTTTTTATTTATTTAGGTTAGTTTGTTACACTTCAAATGTAGTTAGATAAAAAGTATAAAGAAAATGCAATAAAATAAAAATCACAGTAATTTGATAACATTCTTCCCAAATCTTAAAGTTATAATATGAATAAGACTTTGTTACCAAAGAATACATTTCCTCGTGGATTATTATTCCTTCATTGTTTAGAATGTCTTCTATTTATGTTCTGGTAACTTAATATGAAAAGTTCAACTCAATACTAGTAAACTAAATTTGGTGTCAATCCCCATTAACTTTCCTAACTTCAGAGGAATTAAAAACAAAAATCAAGAAAAAAATTAAAAGTACATATAGAAACTCAAGCTATTCATGCTAGTTTACGACTCATATACAACTGTTCTGGACAAATTTAAAACACAAATTTCTTATTTATACAATGACTGCAGGCATATATGCCAGTTCTGGAGAGGATTTTGAGAAGAATTTTTTTTGAGAACAATTTTTATATAACTAATGTAATACTTAATTTAATAAATTTTAATAAATTTGCTGAAATCATTCTGATACGGTGTTTTCTGTCATGTGGCATTCCACAAAATCTTTTTCACTGCATCCTTACTGTACCATTTAAATAACACAATCGGGAGACAGCAAAATCAACATAAGCCAAACAAAACATAACAGACACAATTACTTAAATGGTCACCTTCTTTAAGATAACTTGACTATAATTTGTTAGTCTAAAAAATGATGATAGCATAAAGCCTGTATACCACCTTTCCTATAACTTTCATGTATCTGTACCATTAAGCAAATTCAGTTATTAAAAATAAAAATTTTCAGTAATATCAATCTGGGGTGCTCTGTTTGCTCAACAAAAGGATTCACTATAGCATTTCTTTAATTAACAAGCAGATTTAAATGAATTCATTTCTAATATTCTGGCTGGCATATAAATTTTAAGTAATAAATCTCATGTAAATTGAGATATACCTATTTTCAGAGACCACTGCTGTCAAATCTACATAACCAGTTAGGAAAGACAAAAGCAATGAAGCAAGATAGGTTCTTGTATATTCTTTTTCACTCCAAGTCTGCTAGTGAAACAATCAAGAGGTCCAAAACCTTTCATTGACCCAAAAAAAAAAAAAAAAAAAAAAGATAAAATGGCTCTTCTTCCTCCAATTTATTCACTCTAATTAGGTTTATTTGTTGGCAACATTTTTTTCTTACACTTAGGAAACAATGAATAGATATTATATTAATGATCTGAATCCATTAAAATCCCTGTAGATTATTGCACAGTTATGTCTCCAGCAACTTGTCAACTATAATAATAAAAATACAGAATTACAGAATTCTGAAGGTACACACACACACACACACACACACACCCACCCACCCCCTTGAGACTAGGCTCATTCCTCTGGATTGGTAACAAAAAAACAAGCTTTTCTCTTGGAGACCCAAAATGAGAGAATCCTTTATTCTACTTCTAAGGAGGGGACCCCACTTCAGGAAAAATATTAAATCTCAAGATTTCAATTTCACTGCATTATGTTCCAAATCAAATTTTTATTTGGGCTTTTATTATACTTAATTTTAATAATGCACACAAATATGCATCAATATAATTAAGAGAGTTATTATCTAAAGTGGCTCAAATAACCAGATCATTTTAATCTGCCGGTTAAATTCTCTTAAAATGATTAGGTATCTAACGTCCTAGAACACTGAATTAGTACCAACTAGGCAGAAAGCAATCTAAAGACAGATTATCAGAAAACACATTTACCTTTAGTGAGGGAGTAATGAATGCCTTCTTTTAAATACCAGCAACTAAATTCAATATACACATATCAGAGAAATGAAATAATCCAGGTAACAAATTTATTCTTAAACAGCATTTCAACTGTGTCTACATTAATGTTATAGATCGAAAGAAGTTTCTTTCCAGTATTAACCCTTAATAGACAACAAAGGAGTCCAAACAGGACATACTCCTTAACCTTAAAATTCAAAGAAAATTAAGAGAATTCAAGGTAAATTAAGGGAAGACAACAAGGCACACCTAAAACACCTACATAAAAACGTCACCATACAATACAAAAGTAATTCCCATTTCTAAGTATTAAGTACTTGTAAGTACTTATTTTGCCTCAGTGAAAGAAGTCAATAATCCACAACATAACAGTCAATAATCCACAACATAACAGTTTAAAAAAAAGTCAATAATCCACAACATAACAGTTTAAAAAAAAGTATTAAAACTACTTCGAATACTTGATGCTGCTTTTCATGTCCATAAAACAAAAACAATTCTTTTGAAAGGATTTTTAAATTATGCAATCTGGAAAAGGTGTAATCTTTTTAAAGCACAACTCATAAAAACATTGTTTTTCAAAACAATACTCCTTCACACATTTTCAAGGCCCTATGAGAAACTGAAAACCAGGATAAACCAGTATATATGTTTCTGTTACAAAATTAAGGGTAAACTTCCATACCACAAATTATCGAATTTTATTTTTAAACAGATTTTACTATTTTGGCATACATCCTATGAATTAAATCAATGTATTCTGGTGTTCCTTTTCTTTTTACCAAAACCTCTCTTTTCAGAAAATCTTTATGCAAAATTCTGTAGAAAGGTTTCTCAAAATTATTAGTGTTTAACGCCTTCTAAATATTCAAAATATTATTCTTACCTTGGATAACAATTATTAAAACCTAAGTTTGAACTCTTGTGTACTGTTGAGAATGTAAATTGGTGCAGCCAGTATAGAAAACCAGATAGAGGGTCCTAAAAATTAAAAATAGAACTACCATATGATCTAGCAATTCCACTTCTGGGTACTTATCCAAAGAAAACAAAAACATTAACTCGTAAAGATATATGCATCTTCATGTTCATTACAGCATCATTTACAATAGCCAAGACATAGAAATAAGTGTCCATCAATGGATCAAGAAAATGTGATGTTCATACACACACACACACACACACACATAAACATATATATAATAGGAAAATTATTCAACTATAAAAAAGAATGAATCCTTGCCATTTACAACGACATGGATGGACCTTGAGGGTACTATCCTAAGACAAAGACAAGTGCCATATGTTCTCACTTATAGATGGAATCTAAAAAATAAAGAAAAGAAAGAAAAACACACAAAAAAACAAAACCAAGCTCAGAGATTGGGGTTGCCAGACGTGGTGGGTGCTAGGTGGGGGTGTATGAAAGGAAGTCAAAAGATGCAAACTTCTATACTTAACAACATTGTATTGTATACTTGAACATTGCTAAAAATCTTAAAAGTTCTTGACGCACAAAAAAAACTCTATGTGTTGTGACAGATATTATCTAGACTTACTGTGATAAATTGTCAATATGTAAAAATATTGAGTTATTATGGTGTATACCTGAAAATAATATAATGTTGTATGTCAATTATATCTCAATAAAATAAAATAAAACCTTCCATTCCATTGAAATTTTTCATTTTTCTTTTAAAGGCAACAAAACTATACCTTACTCAATTATCTGATAACAAAAATTAGAATATATCTAGTCAATACTAGGAATAATGTGTCTATATATTAATTCTTAAAAGATGAATTCATATTTTCTATTTTAAAAATAAAAAGCATTTCAAAACATCCTTAATATATTATTAAATCATGAAACAAAAAAGAAACCTGTTACGTGCTTGAAGCAGTTTAAACATGCATCAATAAGTAGTCATGTTAACATGCTGAAATTAATATTTTGTCTAAGATACCATGTCTAGTAAAATCTGAGACCCCAGTAAAAAGTTGAAGACAGAACAAGCTTCTATGAAAACATCTCAACTTAAAGATTATAGAATTAGTTAAAAACTGGTCAGTCATCCAAAACAAATATGTTCTGCCTGCTGATATAAAATTTGATTTAAAAAAATATTAGCTAAAATAGTTTACAAGTGTTGCACTATTATTTCAGAGAAAAACCCATTAGTTATAATAAACTCCTATATATTTTCTGGTGAAAAGTCATACTAACATTAAGCAAGAGCTTAGCATGTTAAGAAATTTATTTTAAGTTGCATTAGTATTCAAACTTTACCCCTATTTGTCAAATATTACATTCAGGAAATATGACGGTCATTACACAATAAAAAAAGAAACTTCTAGTCTTTTTCATCAATTCATACATATATTCTTAAAAAAGAACTAAGTACATTAACAAGCTTTCCCCAAAGTTAACTCTCAATTCTCATAAATCAAGTTCTAAAAAGAAAACATTAAATCACATAGTTACTTTTCAGTTCAAAACTAGGAAAGAAAAAAAAAATGAGCTCAGTCTATTACGGTTAATTTACAAGTTGCAAATATTTGCATGTAGGACTGAATTAAAAAGTGAATTTTTCTGAATAAAGTTACTGAGAAATTATTAAAATAAAGGTCTTGATTGTTTGTATATGAAACTCCGAACATACCACCTATCCTTCCTCTTATGAATTAAATTTTTTCCAAAGCTGCAACTCTATTATGTATATAAAACAATTAACTTTTTTATATTGAGAAATTACTGTGATAAATTTGAATAAATTTTTATTATAAGTAAATCCAGTAGTAAACACAATATTTAAAAAACCAGTTAGCTTTAGCAAAGTTATATGTTTCTATTGAAACAGTTCATCCTAAATTAACCATTTCTCACAATATTCTCGCCAAAGAAGAAAAGATAAAATACCAGTATTTCCCAATCCTAGGCTACACATACAAACAGATACAATGTTGCAAGACTTTCAATCCTGCCTTTGACACACTCCACAGGCCCTTCAATATGCCAAAGGGCCGTTTATTTTCACTCCAGGGATTGAAAACAAAATCAAATTGGTAGCACATTAGCTAATACACTTAGTCACTAGTAACTTAAAACCCGTTCAATACATACCCTTTAATAGAGTGACCATTTCATCTGTTTCCTCTAGAGTTACCCTTTCATATCAGGGTACCAATTTCACTGGATGATGTCTGCCAGGCTATTGCCTCAGGCACTGAGCTTTAAGATAGAGCTCAAGATAAAAATTCATCTATGTAGCAATGAAAAAGATTGTTTTTCTCATGCACGATACCAAACTCCAATCTGATCTGCTTTCCCCACAGTGTCTTACATAGTAGGTATAGAGCATATATTTGCTCAAAAATTCATTCATTCTTCCTGCATACAAATGCTATCTAATATCATAATTCATTGAAGCAACATAGTTCATAAAACTGCAAGTGGAAGAATGATATAAAAATGTTCATGCAGTACATTCATCCATGATTTCTGACAAGAGTGGGATTATATGACTCCCTCCACTGGAAGAAACAAGTCAATAGTATTTATATTAAATAAATGCTGAAAGATTCTCAAGAAATTAACTACTCACCTATCTGGATTCACTAAGACTCCCTATACATATGTGTGTGTATATATATATATACATATTGGCATGAAAAAGCATATAAATGTGGTTCTATGTTCATTATCATATAAATGTGGTTCTATGTTCCAACCTAAGTAACAAAACTCAAGCTAAAATTTGTCAAATTCTGCTTTGTTCTGAGAATCTAATTTTTTAAAAAGAAACTATTTACTATTATAATTTTTAAAACATAATCAAAAGAAACTTACAATGAGCAAAAGCATATTCTTTCTTACACAATCCAAAAAGCAGTTAACACAACTTTGTGATTCAAAGGTTGTTCTGAAATATTCCCATTTTCAGCAAAGTTAGTTGAAAAAACCTTTACAAGTATTTGGGAATTCTAATGTACTGTCAACATTCCCGCAAGTCACAAAAGAATCAAAGGCCTACGGTAGCAGTTCTTGGAAATCAGGCATCTGCATGTAAGCACCTGATGGAGCAATAGGGGAAATGCTTTGGCCAACTAGCTGCATATTAAGTTCCCGGGATTCCAGGAGCGGATTGTTCTCTTCCCCAATGTCAAGGTGAGTTAACTTTTCCATCCATACGCGGAACTTCTCTGTCTGCCTCTGCATCTCGGAAAAACAGCTCATGGCCTCTTCTAGGACACTGCCTATGCAGTTCCTATCTCACACAGCACCCCTGTCAAGTAATCCTGGAATTTCCCTGTGTGCTCCTTCAGATCCCCCAGCATGAATGAAGTCAGCTTTAAAGACATTGAGCCCATTTGATAAAACATCATTAATTCAGAAAATTATATTTTTATTAAGACATGCTTATTCAGGAAAATAGCATAAGCATTACTAAGAACAGCCATATAAACAGAGCATTAATTAGCAGCACTTAACTACACAAAAGGAAGTAATTCCAAGAAAACATAAAACTACTAACATAACACTACCATTTTTCATAGCTTCACTCTATCTGGCCTGGGAACGAACACATATTCTGTTACTATACAAGTAACTATTAACCTATAACAGTGGTTTACGACCTTGGCTAAACACAAAAAAACCTGAGTGGTTTAACAAAACCAAAACCTAGGTGGGCTTCCAGGCATTGTAAGTTTGTTTTGTTTTGTTTTAAGCGCCCCAGGTAATTTAAATGTATGGCCTTGGTTGAAAACCACTGTATCCTTGAATATTTTTATTTTTCTTACTTTAAAATTCTAAGTCGTTTTGGCAGCTGGCCCATTATAAATCACTACACAATAATTCTCAGCTTACTGAGTCTTATCAAACACTCTTGTTTTAAGTTTTAAAAAACTCCTTATGGAAAACCACATAAAGGATACACACAATCCATGTATATCTCTGAGTCAGCTTTTTACAAACAATGGTCTAGGCAAGGGTGTTAAAAGGTATATCTCAAAAAAGAAAAGTTTTGCAGTGAAGTCTGGTATGATAAGCTATCCAGCCAGCCCCTCTGGAGAGCACATTAATGGCTGAGTTGTCCTACAGTAGAGAAACCTGTTTCCACATGAGCCAGCACTTTCCAAATGTGTGCATAGTGTACAGCTATTGACATCAGTAAAAGTGTTTTCATAGGATTTCAGTTTAGGATATGCTCCTCTACAAATAATTGTTTTATCCTTGAACTGAGCCAGATCACCCTTGGTTTGAGTCCCATATAGTTTGGGTCTCTAAAAAAAAAAAAATTATACTGAACTCTTCATTTCCTCAGGGAGCTATTAAAAAGGTTACCTCCCCAGACCACTTGACCATACTATCCAAAATGGCTTTTCTAGCCCATCCCAAGTCAATCTTTATCTCTTATATCCAGCTTTATTATTATTCACAGTGTATATCCCTAGCTGATAGCATATGATAAATTCGTTTATTGTCTGCCTCTTCAAAAAAGATTAGGATCCATGAGAGCAGGAACATTTCATTCACTGGTGCACTTCCAATGCTGCATAGTAAGTGCTCATGTATTTGTTGAATAAATGAATAACTGATGGAATCAATCGATTTGGCCTTATACTATCTATATCAGGAAGTCTTATAAAAAACAGATCTATGAAGTGCTCTATTATAATTAACTTCAGATGTTTCTGAAAATACAGTTCACTTTATCTTATAGTGGCTTTTTATGAAGATACAAAAGAAAAATTTACCAGGTCTCAGTATTGTTTCTCCTAGACAATAAGAACTGTTTAATCAGTCATGCCACCTCTTTTCAATGCCTAAAAGGATAGGACAAAATGTTTAGCACTATTCTACCTAGCAATTAAAAGCCTCACAAAGTTTATTATTACCAACCTTCCCTCTAACTTCATCTTATTCTTTTCCCAATTACTCCGTTCCCTTTGTGTTTAAAAAAAAAAAAAAAAAAATCTTGTTTATAAGTAAACTTCCTCAAGAAGAAAGTACCTTTCCCCACAGTGTAGTATATTTAGCTTACTGAAATACTAAGTGGAATTTAAAGAATATGAAACTTTTCTTTAAGCAGTTTATTCTCACTTTAAGTGCTGGCTAAACTTAACTGAATAGGACAGAAACTCAGATGGCTACTTTGATCTGTTTCATATTCTGGCATTGCTTATTTTTCAACAAACAATGAAAAATGTATATTTAAAAGCCTGATTCAGAAAATGGTGTGGAAATACTTATGCTAGGGACAGTGAGATAAGTTTCAGCCTCAAAGATGACTACAAGCAACAAACACTGATAAGCAAGATAATTCAAGATCTTAAAAACAGGGACCAATTACACATTTGTTGAAACCCAGAGAATGTACAATAGCAAGAGTGAAATCTAATGTAACCTATGGACTCTGAGTGATGGTGATGTGTCAATGTAGGTGTGTCAATTTTAACAAATGTACCACTCTGGTGGGGGACACTGATAGTGGAGGAAGCTAGGCATGCGTGAGGGCAGGAGATATTTGGGAAATCTTTATTTACACCTTCTGCTCAATTTTGCTGTGAACCTAAAACTGCCCTAAGAAATAAAGTCTATTAAAAAAAGAAAAAAAAACAGGGACCATATTGTCACCTTAAACACACATATGTTCTTTTATTAATACTAAGATATATCCTACTTTGAGAAAAAGAATCATATCGAAAGCAAAGCTTCTGCTTCTGCATATATAGAGTTAATATAGGCACTAACTTTAAAAAATAAGTTAGGAAAAACAGGCAGAAAATAATACCTTGGTGCTTTAACATTAGAGGTTGTGAAAGGATAGCCACCAGTAAGATAGCAAAGCTTCGAAACCTGAGGGAACATTACCTATCCAGACATTGTAGCATAGAGAAAATCACATTTAAACAATGCATGCTTTTAAAATATCCCCTTAAATAAATAAAAGTGTTCATGCTTGTTAATTAATGTAGAACTGTGGTTTTTAGAACTAATAAGTTTTTAAAAACAAGACTCCACTGTATAGAACTTGATACCCACTAGCAATAACAGAACTTAATTAAACCAGATTACCAGTTTCGTGATAATTTTTGGCTATGGGTGACTTAAAATATCACTGCTCAACTGAGTTCTCAGTCCTGGAAGCTCACTGTCATCAATGGGGGAGCTTTAAAAATGCTGATGCATTTATGCTAAGAGAAATAAGTCAGACAGAAAAAGACAAATACTGTATGATTTCATTTATATGTGGAATCTTAAAAAAACGAACTCATAGAAACAGCAAACTGGTGGTTAGGGGGAGGGGAGGATGGGCGAAGGTGATCAAAGAGTACAAACTTTTAGCTATACGATGCATAAGTTCTGGGGATGTAATGTGCAACATGATGACTACAGTTAACAACTGTATATTTGAAAGTTGCTGAGAGCAGATCTTAAAAGTTCTCAACGCCCACGAATTCTAATATGTGAAGTGATGGGTGTGTTAACTAACCTTACTGTGGTAAACATTCCACAATATAAACATATATCAAATAATCACGTGTACATCTTAAACTTAATACAATGTTATATGTCAATTATATCACCAAAAGCTGAGGGAAAAATGCTGATGCCTGGGTCAGACCCAGAGATTCTGATTTAATTGAGTAGGCCGTGAGCATCATAAGTTTTTAGTGTTTCCCAAGTGATCCTAATATACAACCAGATTGAAAACTGCTTGGATTTAACCTGATTTGTTTGCATTTACTAAGCTGAAAATAAGCAGTTTTTATCTGATTACTTAGTCTCAGTGTTTTGTTACCAATGTATTTAGTGAGTTTCCTAAATAGCTACTAAAATATACCCAGATTATAAAAGGCTTAAAATGGGAAAGTGGAGCTTTTAGCCACTTCATATTCAATACAGGAAAAAGGTCATGGTATTCCCAGTGTGGGTTTGGGGGTCTTATCTTCCACCATGAGTTCCCATTGCTTAAGTGATATTAAATTTTTTCCAGGTAATTCGATCCCTAATAGGTTAAGAACTCTCATAAATCTTAAGAAAAATAAATGTAGCAGGAGGAAAACATGCAAAGAACATGAAGACTTTTTACTAAAAGAATACAAATCGCCAAACATGATTTTTCAACTTCACTAGTGATTAAAGAAATGCAAATTAATGATAAAATACAATTCTGCCATCAAATCAGCAAGATATTCAATAGTAAGAATAAAATGCAACAAATAATCAAGCTCCTAGATGGAACAGACTTAATATATTCTTAAAAAGCAGTCTGGCAGTATGTGTCAAAGGCTGAGTGTTCATGCCCTTTCTTATAATAGCAAAAAAAACCAAACAGCCCCAGAGGATCAATGTTTGGGAAGTTATCTTAGCTGAACTATTCAAAAAAAAAAAAAAATTTTTAGAGAGAATACTGTGCTTTGATTAAATGCTCAAAATGCAATGTTTAAGAGGGAAAGGAAAAAAGAAGTATGTATACACAGTTTGATAAATTTTGTTATATATTATGGAAGGCAAAATACTCAAATGTTGACAAAAACAGGACTATGGGTGATTTTAATCTTCTACTTCACATTTTCAAAACTTTCTACAAAGGATTTACTACTTAAAAATTTTTATTTTCTAAATTTCCAAATAAGAGTTAATTGACCAAGCATACATCTCTACCTGAGAAAGACTGTGAGATAAATTTCACGATGCATGTTAATGCATAAATGTGTATGATGAATAATGAGTGGTGAGATTCTGGCTTAGGTGGGGCTAAGCTGTTCTGGCCTGGCCACACGGTTTGGGAATTCAGGTGATCTAAGTTGTCTTCAACAGCCTCTCCAATATTCTCCAAAACAGACCAATTAGGTTTTCTAACTAGTGTCTGCCTACCAAACTGAATATTATTTTTGGAACCTCACTGAGTAGGCATTTATATGGTAACTATTAAACCACACAAAAACGGGTCTAGACAAGATGAAGTTACCCTAAGGTTTATGCTAGACTAAATATTTATGAAAAACAAGTTACTGAAAAAACTTTTCCCCACTGCCCATGTACACTGATGCATATAAGTTAGTCTGTTCAGAGAATTAATTTGTTGAACTGAATGAAATCTGATGTCCATTATTCATATTCACTAAAATCAAAATTCTCTGCTAGAGCAGACTTGACAGATCTAGTTTCAAAGTGATTTTGCAGAGAACTCCCCAACCTGGAGAAATAATACTCTAATCAAAAACTGCAAAGAGATAAACAGTACAAAAAGATCATCTATAAAGATAAATGATTCATCTGATAAAAGCCTTAAATACCCAAGACCACCACATAGTATTTTTACATTAATATTCACTACGAAATACTTTATTTTTGCTCATCTTCAAGTCCCCCAAATGAAAGAACTCCCAGAATTATTCTGGTATGATACCTCCAAACAGTAATATATTTTCAAAAATTTCAAGGAAAGAATGGTCTAGTGTACAAACTAAGTTGTTTGCCAGTTAACTGTTAAATAAAAAAAGTCTTCATAAACATCAGTTGCCCAGATAGCAAACACAATTATTAAGCATTATCATGCACTATATACAGGTCTTCATCATTGTTTCCACTCCTAAAAGAAAATGATTAATTGTTAAATTATTTGGCATTAGAGAACACTTAGCATAATGCCTTCAACGTTTAAGTTGCTGCCAAACAAAAGTTTACAAATAAAGCATTTTCTGAATTGTTAAATTAGATTACCTTGACAAAAGAGTATAGCAAGAGCCTCAGTTTTTACTTTTCCTCTTGGTTTCCATTCTGTGTAAACAGCTGGATTCAAATTTCAACATCCAAGAGATTCTGTTAGGCACATCCAGTTTAAGGTTCACCTGAATGTCCATGTTGTCACACTCAAATCAGTTCATAATTTATCCTATCTTTACAATTTATAGAACTTTGCAACAACTGCCCTGGCTATAAGGTTGAGTGCATCCCTCTTCTCCACAGTTATAATGTGATTCAGGAAACTGAGGCACCAATAATCATTAAAAATGTACAATGTTACAATTTTCCTGGGATAACAATATGGACAGTTGAAACAAACTTCCTAATACTTTAGTTCAGGCTGTTCCACCTTTGCTGCTTTGCATAACTCCAGGAAAGCCCATTCATACCTGTCTTATGTGAACAACACCTCCTGAAACTGTGCTTCACGCAGCCTAGGCAGTCATATACAGCAACCCTGCTTCCTACCCTATTATTTGATTCTCCATAATTACCTTAGAAAACTATGTATTTTCAAAAGCTACAAACTTACTAAATGGTGTGAACACCAGAAACTAAATTATAGATCTAAATAATTTACTTTGGTGTTTTGGTTAGTATGCAATTCAGAACAGACTAAAAAAAGGCGACCACTAGTGTTTTAAAAGATTTACGCGCTGGTCAAGGTAGTCAATTAACAAAAAGGTTTGGCAAATATGAACAAAGCACACTCAACCAATGTAAGTCGAACAAGAAGACACTTCTCATGCCACCTCTACAATGGAGTCTATCTGCAAAGAGAATTTTGTTCATCTAACTTCTCTCTTCCCATAAAAAGGTAAAGTACTGGGGTGGTTACATAAAAATCTGTTTAGTGAGTAGAATTAAGTACTGTATCAAGAGATCCATCATGATATTAACAGATTAGAACAGAACACAGGAATAAATGAATAAATAATTTTACAGGCATTAATAAAGTTTTCTTCAAACTATTAAATGCAAAAAAATATACCTACAACCTGCCATAGAACAACCTGAAGTCTGCTTCTCTCATGCATTCAACTGATGAGTTTCAATTAAATCCTATCTCCCTACACATTTATTTTAACACAAGTAACTATCATAGGAATTCAATATATTAAAACAGTAAGCATTTCTAATGACTTAAAAACTCATATTTAGTATACTCTATAGATGAAACTTTTATTATTATAAGTTAAAAGACTTACAAAGTGCTTTAAAACCAATCATTCTTGTTATTGAGTTTATGTAAGTTTTGGTTAGCTATAGGTTTAATTAAACAATATTCTTTTTCTTGAAATATTCTTTGTATATCAGCAATATGCTGTCTTCATGTGTAGAAACAAAAAATCTTTCAGAAAACTAAGAGGAAAAAACATAGTAACCCATAAAACTTTGAAAACCAAAACTTCCCCTTAAATGTAGCAATAAACAATTCTGTCATGATCTATTAAGTATAGGTTACGAAATGTTCCTAATCATAAGTCTCTTCCATAATGAGGATTCACCAATTAAGAACTGTTCAGACCTCATCTTTCTTCCACTATGAAATCTCAAGACTGCCTTTGTAGTGCACAGTACCAGATATGATAATATGGAGAAAGTAGATATGTCAGACATGTAGTAAATTAAATTCTTATACCAATGAGACCTGGAACAAGCAATTTCTACCCAACTTTTTAAAGCTTCAGAGAGTAAGGGAAAAGTTCTGCAAAAAAACATTTTCAATTTGAGTGACAACTTAGAACTAAAAATATGTGCAACAAGGATAACTAGCTTATCATGCACTGAATAGAGGAAAAACAGAAAACTACTGTTTTAGGAGGAATAGTTTTTAGAAACTAACAAAAGAACACGTTATTTTAGACACCACAAGCTTGAGTGCAGTGGCTATATAATTAAGCAAGGTGCCTAATTCCTGAGAAAAATGTACTTAGTAATAATGGTGAACAATGAGTATTAAATCTAAGCAGTGCTAAAAAGGCAATGATGGGAGTTCAGGTAATGTGTTACAGCAAAAGAGACTTGTGGAAAATTCCATTACTTAAAAATAATCTTGTCTCTATCATTAACCATTTAATTTTTTTTTTTTTTGCTGATGTGCTAAAGTGCACTGGAAACCTCAGAACAGGTTTTTTAAATTGGCCATGTCTTGTTAGTACACTGCAGTCTTCAAATTTACAGAGCTGCAGGTTTCCTGGATTTTTTCAAGTGTCACTCATCTAACTGAGCACTGAGCCTGATAGCTGAGAAATGCTATCAGGTGCTCTACAGTCAGTTTAAAAAACATCCTCTACCTGGTATCTCTGCAGTGATTGTCTTGCTGCTCCCTGAAACCTCTTCATCATCATCTGATGAGCTCGTGCTTGAGTCACAAGTCAGGTCACTATCACTGGTACTACTGTCCTGCAACAGGTTATATTTCTTACGCGCAGCAGCCTCCCGTTTCTGCCTCAGTAGCCTGATTCTCTCCTTGTGCTTTTGGCTCCGGTGACCTTTAACCTTGGCAACTCGGCCATTCTGTTTATCACTGGATTGCCGGTTTTTCTTGGCAGCCATAGTGGATGTTTCACTTTCAGATCGGGACCTCCGAGACTTACGCCCAACTGTGGCACCAGACACTCCAGAAGGGTCTCCTTCTACCGCTGTTTCTGCTTGGGAGGGTTCATTCTCTTCTGCAGAAGACAACGTATCTGAATCAGCCAGGTGACCACTAGAGGAAGGGGAAAGCATGCAGTGATTAGAGGAGTCACTCTCATAAACTCTGCCAGTTGTCGGCTTGTCACTCTCTGTGGATGCTAACTGAGACTCAGAAGAGTCCCTTCTCAGTTCCATCAATAAGCAGGGCATTGAAGAAAGAACTGTAGAATCCACTACTCCATCTTTCTGGACTTGAGGTTCCAGTTCTACAGATCCATCTTCCTCCTTAGCTGTCTCTTGTTCGGATGTTTTTGGTGGGACTTCAGACTCGATGAGTTCTTCAACTTTTCCCACTGCCTCCTCCATCTTCATTTCAGACTTTCGAGTTAAATCATGGAGCAGAGTCTAGGAAACTATGTCAAAGATGCAACAGGAAAGCAACCTGTACAAAAAAACACATAAAATCAATAAGCAGAAATGGCAAATAATTTAATTAACACAAATATCTACCTTTCTGAGTGGGTGGCAAAAATTATCATCATACAGGGGTTTAAAATATGTGTATCGTCTACGGCCATGCTACCCTGAACAAGCCTGATCCTGTCTGATCTTGGAAGCTAAGCAGGGTTGGGCCTGGTTAGTATTTGGATGGGAGACCACCTAGGAAGACCAGGTGCTGTAGACATTAAAAAAAAAAAAAAAAAAAGGCAGGGGGTACTGTGAGCTGACAAGGTCCTGGCAATCTGTGAGGTCAACCAAGGGTTGTCGTGCCTAAAAAATAAAAAATAAATAATTAAATAAAATTAAAAATAAATAAATATTTAAAAAATAAAAATAAAAGATGTGTATCTTCACATATTCATCAACAGTCAAATTCAAGACTTAGTATTATTAAAATGCTAGCCTACACAGCTACCAAAAATGGCACATTAATCCTCTATTCCTAAAATTGCAAGGCCAGCAAGCAACCAAAGATTTTCAACTTTAAAACTTAAAGTGTTTAAGAAAGGGATCAAAATTCTAATAGAGTTAGTATGTATGTTTTGACTTTGATATAAATGACAAAGAATGCTTTAAAAATCTGGACTAGAAAACAAGTCAATTGGAATGACCACTTTTATACTCAACTCATCAAAGAAAGGAAAGGGGGGAAGTAAAAGAGGAATAGCATCAGATGTACATTTACATTTTTAAAAACTTCAACTAGGTACATTTGACAAATGAGCGATCTGAGTAGTTATTGGCATCAAACCTGTCTGCCATTCCTCTTAATAGGGGTTGCTCTAGAGGGCATTGACATGAAAGGCCTGAATCTGTTGTTCCCTCAGTCCTTCCTAATTCCCACATACCTCTCTCATCATGCTGAATGCAAGTCCAGTGTTTATACATAAACAATAGCCACTAAATATAGACCAACTATTTTGTGAACTTAGAAAACTTAGTACACTCTATTCTATGAATGACTTAAGAGGTTTGAGAGAAAACACCCTACACACATTTCTACTTCATATGCTAATTTTAGAACCTAACACCCCTAACCCTACAGTATTACAATTCCACTTAATCATGGAGAAACAGGACATACTCTTAATTTAAGAGTTGTGACCTGTACAATGCAAACTTCATTAACTGGTAGGTTTTCAGAGAATGCTAAGAATGTGCAAGGCAAGTAAATACATCGACCTGTACATATGATGTTAAGGGCAATTACCATGATGTTTCATAGATCACAGACACACACATTAAGCTAAATGGTATGCTAGTCAGGTACAGTAAGACATCATCACTTCAGAGTTACTTGATAGTTCATTAGATGGTAGGCAGCAACTAGAAAATATCTGAAAAATCCTTTTATTGATCTAACATGCCCAGCCTACCTTTTGCTTAGTATAAACACAAATTTTCTAAATACTTGTTTTTTGTTTTTCATGACCCTTTTCTCAGCTACTGATAAAACAGGCATTCGGATGAAATTTACCTTAATACACTCACGAAAACTAGAACACTTACAGCCACTAGAAACATTTATTAATTTAAAACAATCCCATATATAGCCTATTTCACAAGCACATCTGCATCATTACTAATTTCTGAATTAAATAAAAATAAGCATAAATGTTATTCCTAATACCATTACAAAAGGAATGTAACACTTCTGAAAGCCAACAGAGGGAGTAAAAGTTAAACCAACAAACTACTAGTGTCATAAATGAAGCATGCTGGTAATACAAACAGGAAATAAAATATTCACAGGCATGAAATAGCCCCAGGTATGAGGAATAAACCAAGATTTTCTAGCTGAATAAAAAAGAGAATTGTTTTTTCTGTAGAGAATGAAGTTTATATTCTGGAATAAAGCTTTTTCTTAAAGCTGAAATATCTGAGAAATATACTCAAATAAATGAAATTAATATTAGCCACATACACAAGGGTCAAACGTTTCTAATTTTTGAAAGCAGAAGCCACTGGATCTTTTCAAACTATGTAATATAACAATGGGTTGAAAAGTAAATTTATTAAAATGACCATAAAAGTCTTGTTTCTTCTGTAAATAAATTATCATGTGTGGGCAGCACAAATGAATCCAGGCTGTTTTGCCTTTTAAGAAAACATGACAACATCTATGTCTTTCAATATGACACATCAATCAAATGATTACCTTTCATTTCAAGTTCCTCAAATTTAAGTGTTTATTGAGATTTATGACTTCTGCTGCTTAAAAAAGCAACCAGTATTGCAGTAAAAACCACTTAAGTATGCCCAAATCAATCACAAATGCTGGCATTAAACATAAAGGGTACACATAAATAATTAGCTTATTGTGTGTATGTCCACACAATGTGGCCATAAAGAATGAAAAGATTCTTTGTATACTAATATGGAGGAATTTTCAATAGATAATGTTAAATGAACAAAAAGGTACATTATACCATTTGTGTAAATAAAGAACAAAATTATATTTATATATGAGTTTGTCTGTAGATGCATAGATGTTGGGAGAATACTTAAGAAAATGGTATCATCAGCTGCCCTAGCAATGAAACAGAGTGAATGAGGAACAGGAGTCAAGGACTTTTTTACTATATCTTGTATTTACCTTTTGAATTTTGAATCACATACAAGTATTAACTATTTAAAAATCCACTCAACATAAAGGTCTACTGAAAAGTCTTATGCAGAAAAAGAAGTTTTGCTTCTTCTGCTCATGACACTAACCACCATCCAGGCCAAATTTGGTCAGTGAATTACTAGAATTTCCCCCTAGAGTGGAATTTTGTTATAATTCATAAAACACAGAAAAAAAGTCACAGACAGTAGAAATAGACACTCTGACAAAACTCCCTGAAGAAGAAAATGATGTACCCTAAACACAAGAGAAAAAGATGTCATATGTACAGATTAATCTTCTCCAAACAGTATTTACTGCCTATAATGTTCTTGGTCAGGAGTGAGGCAAAGTGGACATTTCTGGTAGAAGTAGTCAAAAGCAGATGGCAGTAGAAAATGATAAAATTATCAAATGGGAGTTGCATCTTATAAATGGGATGAAAGGCTCTCAACCCTCTAACATTCACAGAGAATTTACAATGAAATACTTAATATACAAAATATAGCATTTATCCTATTAGGACAGTATTTTCCCCAAGCTGTTTTCCCACCAATTTAAAGGTTATCTTCCTCTATATGGATATCACAGTTCGTCCCCTTCTCATCTCTCTAGAACCTTACTTACATTATTGATTATTCCTTAGCATTCATCAACAATTCACACTTAACTGGACCATCCATTCATCCATGTATTTCTCCATTTATTTGTTGTTTTTTTAATTCTCCTTTTGCCTAACATCTCAACTTTCCATTTCCCCCTCAAGGTATTCTTTTCTTCCAAAGCCAGCCTTACTAAGATAGTTGTCTAAATACCCTGTCTCTATTTCCTTACCTCTCACACTTCCTCTCTAACCCAGTCCCATCTGATATCTGCTTCTATCAAACCAGTAGAAGAGTTCTTATCAGGGTCTTTAAAGACCCCCATACCTCTAAATCTTACTAGACACAGTCTGACCCTCATCTTAATGTCTAAGCAGCATTGTATGCCAAATCACTCCCTCTCCTCCTTAAACTAATATCTTTCTTTGGATCCCAGGTTTCCTATTCATACTTATGCCTACTTTGTAGGTTTAACTTCCTCTACCAAATTTCAGGAGTTGGTTCTAGGGCTAGGTCCTTTACAACCCACCAAAGTAACTTCTTCTACACCCACAGTTTTCAATACTATCCCTATATTAGTAATTTTGTTACTCCATCTCAGACCTCCCACTCCAATAGCCATCTGACATCTCTTTAGATTTCACAAGTACACCAATCTCTTCATGTCCAAAACCAAATTAGTCATCTCTGAAATACCCTACTCTGCTCCCTCCCTAGCTTTCCCGAAGCTCAGTAAATAGCACCACTATTATCTCAGTTGCTCATGCTAAAAATCTGAGGGTTATCTTTGACAATGCCTTCCCCTTTACTCATGGCATCCCATCATTCACTAATTCCTATCAATCCTACCTTAGATTTCTAGCCTGTCCACTATTCCTCATTTCCATTGTCAACTCTAAACACAACCTGTCATTTTATTTTTCAATGGAATGACTGACAATCGTCTCCTGTCTATCCATATTCAGTCTTGCTACCAAAATGTTCTCCATACGCTAAACAGACATACCTTAGAATCAAAGATATACTAAGCTGAAAGAAAGGAAAAAGATATACTATGCAAAGAGCAACTATAGAAGAAGTGAAATGTCTTTATCAACAACATCAGACAATCTCACTAGATACGAAGAGGGACACTTAATAATATAAAGGTTGATATATCAAGAAAATATAAAAATTATACAGGTATATGCACACATAAAAATATATACACGTAACAGGCTTAGAATACATAAAGCAAAAACTAACAGAATGGAAAGAACAGAGATAATCCAACACTAATAGATTTAAATCCCTCATTCTAAATGGATTAAACAAGAGAAAATCAGCAAGAATATAGAAGACCTGAACATTATTAACCAACTCAACCATACAAATTATATACAGAACACTCCACTCTTTGGGTAGTTACTAGCATATGCAATCAGATACTGGATTACACCAATCAAGAAGTGAACTACAAGAGAATAAGAAAAATCATCAGAGAAATAATCAGCTTTAGTTTGAACTAGATAATGCTCAAAGGAACACAGGTCTTAAAGAAAAGAAATACAGAAATACAGATTTGGACATTATTGGTGTAAGTAGAAGTGGTAGGTGAATATATCAGTTCATCCAGCAAGAAAGCACAGAGTAAACAGAGAATAGACTTTAATAGACTTTAAACTAAAAAAACAAAAAATGTGATTCAGCTGCTTTAGTGTATAAACTGGTAGGTAAGAAATTACCCTTGGAGGGGAAAAAAAGATATAAATTTATCCATAAAACACACACAAATTAGAAAGTCTTCCTTCTTGCAATATAGTCTTAGATGTTTAACAACTTCCTATAGACTTAGAATTGTGAGAAAGGACCATGATTAATAGGGTCTTATATAAGACCAACCACACAGGAAACCCTCCTGAAGGTTTTGACATGGCACATATAAAATCATTAAGCATTGAATGTTAAGACCATCTTTTACAACTTTCAATTTTACACCTTGTGAGCAACAACCATTATTAACCATCCTTTAACACCACTATACTGACACAAAAAGGAATGAATAAACTGAAACTGTATTGTCTTTCCCGATGTGACAAATGCAATGTGAAGTCATTTGCTGTTACAAGTTTACCGTTGCTACAGGCACTTTTCCGTTGAAACCACAAGCTGACACAAGCACAGCCCATTAAATGAAACTGCTTCTAGGCAAGATAATGCTCTAGAGTCATGTAAAATGGGGCATTCTAATTGCTAGCACTCCTGCATCTGTTTATTTCATATCACCATTCGGAACTGTAAGAAATACAAGTAGCTAATGCCTTAAATACAATGTATATGAACCAGTTAACTTACACTGATTTTTCACATGTTCAAGCCATAGTATTAAATAATTCATGAATTCCAACTTTGCTCTCTTGCACAAAATATTCTGAACTATTTATGGCTTTATATTTAGACAAAAAAGTAACTTTAAAGAGGGTCAATGTTTTACTGACAAAACTATAGTAGAGGCTATATTTTCCCATCTCAGAAATTTAAGTTTAAAAAAGAAATCTTAACAATTGATCTTGTCTATTCCCTTGCAATGAGGATGGTCCTATAGGACACCTTCTGTTTTATCTAATCTAGTGTCAAATACCAAGTGATAGGGTTTATATCAACCTCTCTTGAGAGAACATTGTTTCAAATAGAATTTATGACATAGTTTTTCCAAGATTTAGTCTACTATAGTCCTTCATTTTATTTAAAATTGATACTAAAAATTGTTTTTATCTGCAAACAACATATGTATCCAACATAAAAACAGTCCATAAGAAACCCACTAAAGATCAACCTTTCATGTGAGTCTGCTCTTATTTTCAGTATTTAAATTCTTTACCTACTCAGCCCCCCGCACCAAGAAAATCTATACCTACAAATTTTCAAAAGGAATAGTAAGTAGGTATCAGACCACTATAAAACAAACTTGGGTACTGAGCTCTCTGCTCTTCAAATCAAAATAGATTCTGTCCTCTAAGTTTTATTCTTTTTTAAGAAACACTTGACTGAAACATCACCATAGAGAACTATACACATCATAACTGTGCAACTTCATGGATTTTTTTTTTAATGAACATATCCCTGTAATGAGCAAACTGATACAAAACATTCCCCTAATCCCAAAGCCTTTGTGTGACCTATTCTTATAAATAAATGGATTGGAAGACTCATTATTGCTGATATGCCAATTCTTCCCAATTTGATCCATAGATTCAACATAGTCCCAAACAAAATCCCAGCAAGCTATTCTGTACATACTGACACACAGATCCTAAAGTTTATATGGAAAAGCAAAAGACTCAGAATAGTCAATACAATACTGAAGGTCAGAGGACTGACACTACCCAACTTCCAGATTTACTATAAAGCTACAGTAACCAAGACAGTATAATATGAGGCGAAGAACAGACAGATACATAGATCAATTGAACTAAATACAGAGAGCCCAGAAATAGACCCATACAGTCAATTGACCTCTGATAAAAAAGCAAAAGCTATTCAATGGAGAAAA
Source organism: Pteropus medius (assembly GCF_902729225.1). NCBI lineage: Eukaryota > Metazoa > Chordata > Mammalia > Chiroptera > Pteropodidae > Pteropus > Pteropus medius. The sequence continues at coordinate 21,124,402 of NW_024340849.1, forward strand.
AGTCTCAACAATGATGCTAAAACAACTGAACATCCATGAAAAAAATTTAATCTAGACACAGACCTTAACATCTTTTATAAAAATTAACCTGAAGTGGATTATAGACATAAATATAAAATAAAAACTATAAAACTTCTAAGTGAAAAAATGAGAAAATTTAGCTGAACTTAGGTTTGGCAATGAGTTTCATATACAACACCAAAAGCATGATCCACAATGGAAAAAAATAAGTAAACTTTATTAAAATTAAAAACTTCTGTCAAGACACTGTCAAGAGATTGAAAAATTTAAAAAGTATGTCCAAGTCTCATCTTTAAAAACAAAAACAAAAACAAAAAGCACCCGTCGTCTTTCTTGCTCTACTTTTATTTCAACTGCCAAACTAAGAACTATCAGCATTTCTAATTCCTTATCCACTGCTTAACCCAATGAAATCCAGTTTCTGTTCCCATTATTCCACCTAAAGTTTTGCTAAAACTACCACCTAATCCAAATCCAAAAGACTTTACACTTCTCACCTCTCGGCAGTATCAGATACTGTTAATCACCACCCCCCAATTCTTGAAAAGACCCTTCCTTGGACTTCTATACCATTACGCTCTTCTGGTTTTTGCCTCCTTCTTCTCCAATTCGACCTACTTATATCTTCTTTGTTGACTCATTCTTCTCATCTCTTTAAATTTAGTTCTTCATGGCCTAGTCCTAGACCCTCTTTTCTCTTATTTTACTTCTAGGTGATATCATCCACATCCCTAGCTCCCAAATTCATAACCTCTATCCCAAAAGATTCTTCCAAAGATCTCCAAACCCAGATGATCAACTGTCTACTTGGCATTTTGTTTGGATTATCTCAAAGATACTGCAAATTTAAGATGAAAAAAAAAAAAGCCAACTCTGTCCTTCCCCTGGCAAGTGATGTGCAATTAATTTGGTATCATTACCAAACCCAAAAGCATACCCCCAAATCCTATTCCATCACCAAGTCCTATCAATTTGGCCATGGAAATATCCTTCAGATCTTTTTTGGTTCTCTACTGCCTAGTCCATGCTGCCATGACCAACTGCCTGGACCATATTAATAACATTAGTGATCTCCCCACATCAACTCCTGATCACTACAATTGCAACCAAAACTGTTTTTGTTTAAAAGTGAAAATCTGATCCTTTTGTACCTCTGGTTAACTCTTCAAAATACAAAAACTATTTTTAAAACAAAGACTGGGACAGAAGATATTTTAATTCAGCTAATTACGTATCAAATACCTATCGTGTCAGACTACATGCTAGGTTTGGGATTACAAAAATGAATAAATCACAGTACTCATACTTGAGTACATTCAAGAGCAAATATCTGTTGGAAACCTACTATTTGTGTACCTCAAGGTAAAGACAGTAAGCAGCTCACACAAATGAAAAGTACTATTGGAAAGGTATAAAGAACCCTAGGCATTCACGAGATCAGAACCAGAAAAACAGGTGTCTACATGAAGAGGATAATAATTTAACTGGGCTTTTAGAGGTAAGCGTGATTTCAATAAATAAAAACAAGAGTAAAAAGGGCTACTCTACAAAATCTCAGAGCTGTACTCCACGGTGAGAGACATAACAGAAATAAAAATAAATAAGAAAGGTCACTGGACTCAAAACCCAAGAGATTTCCAAGTTTCACTTGAGATCACTTAAAGATGATTAGATTTTAGATGAGAGGTCTATTTTAACAGAGACAAAAATCCTTCAGAAACAAAACTGCAGTCAGTCAGTTTTCATTAATGTCACCCTCAGCACTAATACACATGGTAGTAGCACTAATACAATACAGTGGTAGCCATGAGATATGGTGACCCAACATCTTTCAAATATGAAAACAATTAAAAGTTCATAAATGAAAACACCAGTCCTAGGGTAGAAAAGAAAGAGAATTTGAAGTGTTACATGTTCACAAATTATTGAAGTTCTCTAAGCCTGTTTCCTTAGTTGTGAAACTCCGATCCTTGGTAAGATGAAGAGTTAACACATTTAAAGCACCTAGTACATAATGAGCGCAGTCAAATATCAAGAAACAGTATTTTTTTTTAATCTTTATATTCTCTCTTCCTCCTCTTCACTTCAAGTCCATCACAGAATTAACAAGTCTGTTCTCTACAGCCAAAGTCATCTGGATTCATTCATGCATTCAACACACATTTACTGAGTACCTAGTGTCAGTTAACTATGCGAGGCGCTGAAAAATATAATATACCTTCCCTAAGAGAACTTACAGTACAAAGAGACAATTGAATAATCACTCAAATAAAGATAAAATGTAATACTTTGGTAAATCCAGTAGAGAGAAGGTATGTTGGCACCATGAAAGGAGAAAAAGAAGAGAAATGTAACGTAGCCAAGGAGATCTAGGAAGGCTTTCCTGAGGAGCAAATAGGAACCCACCGATTTAAACAGAGTAGGGAAACAGATTCAAGCTGACCTGTACTTCAAAAAGACCAGTCAGGATGCATAGTGGAGATGGATGGAAAAGAAGACAATATTAAATGACAGTAAAACGATTAGAAGGTGAGGCAAAAAAATTTACAAGATCTCTGGACTGATGGTAGTGGCAACAAAGATATGGAAGAATCTGAGAGAACACAGTTATATGAGGGGTGCAAAAGGAAGGTATCAATTTGGGCAGAGAATCTATTGTTAAATACTGTAATAATGGATAGGTACTAGGCATTTATCAAAACCCACAGAACTGTTATTCTGCATTATTCAACATAGTATTTGTTTTTCAACACAAAATGTAAACTTGGACTTTAATATTGTAGCACTATTAGCTCCTCAATTGTAACAAATATACCAACTAATTCAAGATATTAATAATGGGGGAAATTGATGGGGGGGCATACAGGAACTCTACTTTCTGCTCAATTGTTTTGCAAACCTGAAACTGCTCTAAAAAATAAAGTCTATTATTATTATTATTATTTTATTACTATTATTATTAATTTAATGCTGAAGATATCTATTAGCTTGGAGCCACTGGGGGGCCAACTCTGCCTTCTTGAGAGGAAAGCCTGGCTGGAAATAAAGCCTACAATGAAAAGCAGTACAGAGCCAGTGCACAAAGAGAAGGAAAAAGTACCCAAATGGTATCAAATGAGTTCCTACAACCAACTAGGCCAGAGGCCGGTTGCACATTGGACTTATCATAGTTAAATGAACCTATTAAATCTCATTTTTGCTTTTTAAAAACTGCATGTGAAGGTACTATATATATATACACACATATATATATCTATATGCTGTATGTATATATATATCTATATATATATCTCTATATACACATACACTCTCATGTTACAGTCATCTTCTACATAAGCATTTTCACAGGAGCTAGGGTCACAGCATACAGAAAACCACTGCAGTTAATGGCTCTACTTGCAGACTTCATGGAAAAGGCAACATGAAAACAATCTGTATTACTTTGGCCTTTGTTTCTCAGCATTGGAAAACAAGGCCTTCAAGCTGAGCTGCTGGTGCCACTGCTCAATTTTAAACACAGCATAAACATTCAACCATGAATTATCCAAGACCTCAATGTTTTCAGAAAGTTTCAAGGGATATTTTAAAAAGCAAAAAGATACAGGCAATTTAATTTGGGAAAAAACCCACTAAAAGAATGCTGCAGTCACTAGTGATTTTTTCTTAAATTAATGTTTTATTACATATTCGTAGGATTTTTTAAAAGCTGTAATTTAAAAAGAAACACAGAATAAGTGGTCTAACCACACTGACAACTATCTAAACAATTCTATTTAGGTTTTCAGAGCATTTTACTTATTTTTATTAATTATTGCTCATAGTTAACCTGAAATGTATAACCCTCATTTCTAAGAAAAGAATATGTAGGTCAATGGCCAAGATATATTTAGATAGATTTAGACAGATATATTTAGAACGGTTTCTGAATTTCCAACCTGCTTCTTAACCTAAGACTATATCATGATACACAAGTAACCTCCTCTAACCGAAATAAAGTTCTGAACATCCAAATCTTTACAAAAGTTCATTTAGATTATACAGTTAAAAATATGGTTTTAATACTGACTCCTTTAAAATAAGTTTTCCCAATGTATTTGAAGTTTGATATTTAAAATTTGGTTTTGCCCACAAATATACAAGAATAAATCTTTTGTACAAATCAAGGCATGTTTACATTTTACACTTATATTTTACACTTAAGTAAACAGAACTGCTCCTTTGATAATATTCCCTAAAAACAAAACATCCATTGTTTTGATTCATTTTATAGAAACCACACAACTATTTATTTATCTTTATATTGGAATAAAACGGTACAGTTTTCCAGACTGTGCTTACTCTAAATTATGCCCAAGGCACACCAAATGGTTAATCAATAAAAGTAAAAACTATGCCAATAAAGAGAGAAGGATTATTAAGCAAGAGAGTTGCAGTTTAAATAGCTTCGCAACAGTCTAGTATAAACATATTTTTTCAAGTTATTTTTTAAATAGGTTTAGCTTCAAAATCCAAAAATTGTTATCTGGCTTACAGTTTAAATATTCAACAATACATGTTTACCACTGCATCTGTGCATCGAAAATGAGGCACTCTCCTAGCACTAAAAATCAAAGCAACTAGATTGTTTCTAAACTGTTGTAAAAACACTTCTTATATGAATGGGACTTTAAAAAAAGAAAGAAACCACTAACAGGAATGTAGCTAACATTAGAGGTTTCTGCACCCAAAACAGTTACGATATAAAACAGATTATAGCCTGCATCTACTGCTAACTCATTTTTTAAAAAGTAGTGGTAAGTAAAGTAGAAGTAACTTCTCTAATAGTTGAGACCAAGGTTAAAAAAACAAAATCCATGGAAATCACTTGTGGATCTTTAAAAACATTCTCTTTAGCTCTTTGTCAAACTTTGGCTACTCTATCTTGAAAACTAAAAAAAGTAAAGTTAAGGTGTCCTAAAGTTTTACTTGGTTTTGTTTTTTAAATATAAACAAGAACAAGAGACAGAGACCAAGAGACAAATTGTAACTCATGAAGGTAAAACAAGAATGAAGCAGGGCTTTCAAATAATATCCGTGTGCCTACTTCCTGCTGGTGTGGGCAACTGTCACAGTGACTCTACAAGTGTTAGACAAGCTGGATATGAGAACATTGTGACAATCTACTGTTGAGGGAGTATCACAATACTAGTAATCTGCCAAAAAAATTAGTGCCTAACAATATCTGATTTTTCTGACTGTGGCACACAAATACACTATTGTAAGAGGATGATTTTTAAAGCAAACACGCGAACACATACACACACACAATAATACACATATATTACCATCATCACCACCACCACCCACCCCCCAACAATGACTGAGAAAATTTAAACCCAAGAAATTAAGAGTTAACCTTATACATGGGGGAGGAGGGAAATAGCACATGATGAGGAAAACCATTAAAAAGAAACAAGTTATTTGTGTAAATGTTTTCACTCACCCTTCCCCAGCCCCATTATATTATAATCTCCTTTGAAAACAGGGATTATATTAATCATCTTCAGTTCACTCACAGTTTCTAAAACATAATATTTAATATTTGTTGAATTGATGAACTGAATCATTTTTAAAAATAAGCAAGACTACTAATGAAATACCTTTTTGCTTAAAAATTAGTATTACTGACTTGTATATAAAAATATATTCCACTACAAAAATCAACATGATTTCTATCTTTTTATCTTTCCATATAAAAACATGACAAAACTGACAAAACTGCTAATAGCCTAGTAAAGCTGTTTCCTTACATTTAGAATACCGTATTAAAATGACTGTGTATTTACGAATAAAAGATGCAAAAACCAAACACTATAAAACTGAAGAGGTAGAGAGCAGTATCTTACTAAAAAACAAAATGAAGCCCCCTCTCTCCAGACTTAAGGGTCCAGGAAGAGGTTTCATTAAATCTATAATAGTGATGTTCCCAAATCTTTCGAAATAGAAAAATTAACCTCTTTTCTCTAATTTTAACATATAAACACTAGCTTAATTTAATAATAGCAGCACTCTTAAATAAGCACCAATATTGCAAAATAAATTTTGCTTTCAAAAGACATCTTTCCATTATGTGTCAGCTTTGGGGTTAGTTTTTCCAATCAATGAGAAGCTGCAGCATGGATAATACAGACAGTGCAGGAACCAATGATCAGGAATGAAGTAAAAAACACCTACAGAATTACAATATAGTGGAAATGGCCCTCTTCTCCACAGCAACTCTTCCTTCCCCTCACTTAGCTCTCAGAAAGAAGAGGTTGAAGAAGCTATACACAAGATACAGTATAAAAGACTCAGAACTAGGAACGATGAAAGGCCCTCAGAGTGAGAAATTATCAGTAATAAATTAATGGAGCTAGGTAAAAAGCATCAACAGCTGCTAACATCACAGAGAAGCAAACATTGTGTGCCTCCTAATGCAAGTATTCAGTATCATCTATAAAGCAGTTTTACCCTTCAAAGGAAAAAAAAGGATGTGTGTGTGTGTGTGTGTGTGTGTGTGTGTGTGAAAGAGAGAGTGTGCATGCGAGCGCACGTGAGCGAGAAAACCTCATATAAACTGAATCTGATCAAGCCTCTAAACCTAATTCCAATTAACAAGAAACCCAGTGGACACAGGAACATGTTTACTACCACCACAGGAATGTAACTAGCAAATTCAAACTGTGGGAAAACTCTTGTGTCTTCAACAAATAATTTGCCAGGGAAAAGAAATGGCGGAGGGGGAGGGAGGGACCTATAGATTACAAAACAATGCACAGACCTTATTTGACTCTTGACCTGAATAACTGCAGAAACACATGTGTGAGATAATAGAGAAATCTGAACACTGAATATCATAATATTTAAAAATTATTGCTAATTCTTTTTCAGTGTGATAATAGTTATCGGTGGCGGAGGGGAGGGTCCTTCAAGTCTAAGAAACTCGAGTTGCTAAAAGGTTGGAATACAAAAAGGGAACACTAAAAATTAATGTCAGCAGTAATGATTTGTCCTACCCAGAACTGAAATATAAATTGGGAGATTGCAACCACGGGAAGAGAGCAGCTTTACTAGCTTGTTAGCCAACCATTTCTCCACTGATATAAGCTCTATATATAGGCCAAGAGTGATAATGGCTGCTCAAATCACTTCACGTGGCAGATACTACCTTGACAGACATGTATCTGGCCTAGTACCAGGACTCTGAATAAACTAGCATCAAGAAACAAGCCAAGGAAGTTACTAAATGCAAAGAATGCACAGTGGCTAATGAGAGACCCTCTAAGTCAGGGGTCCCCAACCCTTGGGCCACAGACCGGTACTGGTCCGTGGCCTGTTAGCAACAAGGCTGCATAGCAGGAGGTGAGTGGCAGGCGAGCCAGCAAAGCTTCATCTGTATTTGCAGCCGCTTCCCAGCGCTAGCATCACCACCTCAGCTCCAACTCAGATCATCAGGCATTAGTCTCCTAGGAGCACTGGTCCCTGGTGCCAAAAAAGTTGGGCACCATTGCTCTACGTACGCAAAAGCATCATCAGTATAAATAAAAAATAATTTAAAACATAGGTTCTAGATTTCCAAGATTTCTGCTCTGGCCATTTTCTATTTTCTATCTCCCTCAGAAGACAGTACACATAAAGATGGGTTACCACATTCTGGGACTTGAGGTCCCCAAGATAAACGTTGCCAAAAAACCTACTCACTATACATGCCCTCAGGCTCATAGCAAAGTGGACTGTAGTGGAGAAAAATAATGAGAAACCTTAGGTGATGAGTAAACTACACTTCTATGCTAGGTTAAAACTAAGGCAGACAGGATACTGCTTAAAATCTTAACCACATGAGGATTTTGTTCTTAATACAGAAAGGAAAACAGTCTGTTTTCCTAGAGTTTTAGTCCACGCCCAACTTCCCTCTTCCCAACAATACCTTTCTCTAATTATAAGGCACATAACAAAATGCTGACTCTGGATATCATAAAGTTATTTTTTTTAAACCAGACAACTCAGTAAAAAATAACTTCTACAGATTCCTTTGGTAAGTATCTTGTTTCACTAATGTTAAGCTTGCTAATGAAAACTTTAATTTCTAGATTACCTAAACACAATCCTAGTTTATCCACATTCATGGGAATGGTTGCATAAATTTAACAGATTTAATTTTGTTGCTCTTTGTACGACAATCAGAACTAATTTATTAATACATGGTCTTGAATTCCAGGCAGAGTAAAAAGTATTTCGTAAATGAACTGGCAGTACAAAAAGAAAACTGAAGACTTCAATTACTTTCTTTTAAACTTAAAAGACCCATTTAAGAAAAAATGCTATTTTCTAATACCTTATTTTAAATGACTTTATAAAGGAAAATGACTAACTCCACACTACAGCTGTTTTGTTATACAGTACTTTTTTCTCCTACTGCCTACTTCTCTACATTTTAGAGCAGGAAAGAAACTTAGAAATCAGCTGGTTCACACATTTGAGTTCCCTGGGCTGAAATGGTTTCTTTTATCTTTGTACCCACCTCCACCTAGCACCAAAATGCTCGGTAAATGGGTTTAGTATTTAACCAGGTATAAATACCCCCACATACAATTAAAAATAAGTTATGCACATAGATTTCTACTTTTGATTTATCTTAACTAGGAAATACTCTCCCAGGTAGTTTAAAAATTCAATGAAGTCAAATTAATAACAAAATTTACACCATCTGTCTATTGGCAGTTAAGTGACAGAATTTGAGCAAAGAGGAATGAGACTCCTATTTTGAATAAAGATATGAAAGAGACTAGAAACAAAACTTAAAAGAAACACTAAATCAAAGCCGAAATCCTAAATAAGACAACCATCAAATCTGAGTCATACTGGTTATTTTACAATATTTTTAAATCACATTTACTATTACCAGCTGCTACTAATATGTAATGATAAATATGTGTAATACATATAACACACATTTCCTCCCTCGCAGTTCAGGAATATAGTAGAGACTAAAACAAGTGAAATGCTTTTTAGTTTCATCCTGCTCCTTTCTTTTACCACAAGGACCTGAAGGCTGAGTGTGAAAACTGACTGAACATCAATCTCACTTCTGCTGAGAGAAGCTGCCTACACAGAAGCAGAAAACATTTCCCTTAAGTTTAATCACGAGTCCTGAAAGAGTAAGGAAAGTAGGTTCAATAAAGATAAAGGCTAAGGATTTAGAAGAGTTTCATGACAACAGTTAAATTTAAATTTAAGACTGGAATCTGACAACTAAAGGAGAGTATTAAATTACTTTAGTCAAGAATCAACCTAAAATAAAACCAATAAATTTTCTAATCACTGAACTGAAGGCTAAAGAAAAATCTTTCAAAAGGAATGTCTATCTCATCTTTTATATTCCACCTGAGTTTTTCCCCCCTAAAAGAAAAAACAACTCATTAGCAGACTAGGGTACTATACCTTCACAACTTGGCCCTACCCTTCATCAACCCTACTTATCCCTCTGTAAACTCAAGGCACTGGTCACACTTACCCATTCGAGATCACTGATACTCATGACTTGATTTAGGCTGTTCCCTAGCCCGAATGCCCACGTGGAAATCCACCCCAAACCTCAGGTTTCAATGTGTAAGTTCCTTTAGCATCAGGACCTTGTCAGCCTTATTCTCTACTATAGCTCTAGCAACTAGAGCAATACTGGCACACAGTAAGCGATCAACAAATTAGTGTCGTAAGAATAAAGAGGTTCCAACTGAATGTTTTGTCTGTTTGCTCTAAAGTTTTCTCAATAGCTCTTCTCCCTACAAAGCAGTCTCAAAGCTTTTTACTGTTATTAATGTCTATTTCACTTTTACTCTATAATTACAGCTACCCAAGAAACTTTATTTGGCCCCAAACTCTTTCCTTAAATAATAGAGAATACTGAAATCGTTATGGTTCAAATGAAAACAAATCATAGTACATTTTTCATCTTTTACAGGTTTTCTCAAGTCCTGTCAATTCAGTAAACATGTCTCTAGTTACATACAGGAAAATTAGAAAGGTCTAAGATGACTTACCAAAGTTAAAATGTAGGCTTTGAGTCTCTAGCATATATCAGTTCCAAACTTAAAAAAAAAAAAATCCTAATTACCCATATATCAAGTCTATTCAGGCACATGTCATAACAAACTCATAAGACTGAAGAGCCAACAAAACAATCCCTTGAATAATGACTATGCAAGCTCCTAGAAGTTACTAGTAATATAATAAGGAAACTTAAGATACCAATGTCACTTATGAAAATAGAAACCTTTGAAGGACATACATTGAACACTCAGCTCTAATAAAACTGCATTAAATTAGAATCTAAAACTAAATCTATCTATAACATATGGGTCTTGCATAAATGATGAAGAATATAAAACAAAGTATTATGACATTTGCTCTTTCACAAATGCACTTGAGTAACATAAACTGAATTAGTAAGGTCTACATTGTGAACTTAATATGGAGCTAACAATGGAAAAAGTTTCTAGCTCCAAAATCCAGTTTTTTCATTTTCCACGCACACAAAAAAAGATGTCAGAAAATTTGTTTTCCATTAAGAAATCATATTTACGTGATATAATTTTATATATAATTACCTTAAAGTTTGTACTTTAGATATAATTTTAGATATAATTTAGATATAATATAGTTATACTTTTAGATATAATTATCTTAAAGTTTGTCCCTGCCTTTCATATTGTATACACTTATTTTGAAGTTTACGTCTCTAATACCTTAACGTTATGAAAAAGATATGAAGTTTTAAGATTAAAAATGGTACTGAAAAGTACCCTGAAGGAACGAACCTGACTTAGAAATATCTAAAAATGTTATTTCTCATTTAATGAAACAGCATGAAATTTCATTAAGACTTTTTAAATTAGCATGCAGGTTATCACATTAAATTCCATCTTAGTTTCCTGAATTCTAATTTAATTCCTAATTTTATATTTACTGAGCATAAAACACTCAACTAGGCATTGTTTTAGCCAGATTACTCGGCCAAAATATTACTTCCTACTGAAAAATGGTTAGCTTTGTGACTCCTCAGGACATCAGGTAATGACTATTAATTGCAGGCCTCTAAAAACGCTTGTTAAACCAAAAGGCAATGCTCTTATTGGAGGAATCCAGATTGCCAGGATCAGCAAAACTACATTAGAAAGTTAATAGCCTCCATCCTTAAACAATCCCAGGAGAAAAAAAAGAGTGACTCAAACTGTTAACATGTGCCCAACGACACCACACAATAGCCTAATAGCAAAACTGCCAGATGTATCTGTAATCGAGAGATCCAACCTTGAAAAAGCAACATCAGTGGGATTTTCATCCTACTGAAGGATTCAGAAAGCAAAAACTCAGGCAAGAAACGAAAAGCACATCCAACGATAAACTGCTCAAGCGGTTCATCCGAGAGAACAAGTACAGACATTCACTCCTTCAACCTGTGAGCATCTATTCTGTGACACCGGAGAGGACAATTTAAAAGGCAGAATGAATGACATGCGGTTCTGTTAGGGGCAACTGCTTCAACACCACACTTAAGTCGGTGCCATAAGAAATAAAGTACGAAGTGCTACTAAGGGTAAGAGAGCTCTGGAAAGGCAGTGGTCTTTACCTTGAGGCTCGTCAATTTATTTACTCTCCGGTTTCTAAATAAAGTTGACAAACTCGCCAGAAAAGGTCAATTTTTGGAAACTGACGCATCCTTCTCATTGGCCAAAGGCGTATGCCGACTGCAAGCAGTGGAAGCGCTGAGAGGCAGGCGGCGCCAAGCCTGAGAAAGCCTTTTCTCAATCTCCTCTTAGGCCACCGCAGCCGCGGCGCTAGGGCGGCCGCCTTGGGCTCTCAGAAGTAGAGGCAGGTGTCGGCACCAGACCCCGGCCGGCGGAGCTGCCAGAGTTGGCAGAGCTGCCGCCGCCGCCGCTTCCCCAGCGGGCCGGGGCACTGGAAAGTTGCGTGAAGGCAACTCCAGGGCCGCAAAGCCGCTCCCCCGCGCGGCCCACGGGCTGCGGCACCTCCAGCCTCCTCTCAACCCTGGGGAAAGGGACCTGCCTCGCCCGGGCCCCAGCGATCCAGGGAACGGGAGGGGGAGGTCCGCCCGCCGACTCTGCCGGGAGGACAAGAGGGTCATCAGCGGGCGGGCGACCAATCCTTCCCGTTAGCCCCCGACCCGGGCCGCACCTCCCGCCAAGTCCGGGTACGAACACCCGGCGCCCGCCAGCCGGGCCCGTCACGACCCCAGCACCCGGACGCCGCAGAGCCCTCAACCGCGGCCCGCACCCCTCCGGCTCAACCCGACCCCTCCCCGAGCAGAAGCCGGGTCCCGCGGCTCGACTCGTAGTCAGGCCAAGGCCCTGCGCCCCTTCCCGCCTCACCTGCGCTCCGCGGCGACTCTGCACCTCCTCGCCCGCTCCGTGCGCCCCGTCGGGGCAAGGACCGAACCCCCGGCCGGGGCTCTCCCGGCCGCGGTGACTCGGGACGCGACGGCCACCGCCGCTTTCTCCTCCTCAGCACAAGCCCCGGAGGCGAGCAGAGAGTCGCGGTCAGAGCCCCGCCGTGACTAAAAGGAATCTCGCCGCCTCCGCAGCCTCCACCACCAAATCCCTTCACTCGTCCGCGCCGCCCGGAGAAAATGTCACCAGAGGCCGTTCCGCTCGGCGCCTCACTTCCGCCCGGAACCACAGAGCTCGCGCCTGGCAGCTAGAGCGGCCGCTGCGGCAGTAGCCTGTGCGGACTGGAGAGGGAGACCAACGGAAAGCCAGACAGCGCCGTCTGGCGGAGGGAACCCTTGCTCCTCCCGCTCCAGAGCGCCGGGCGCCCGGGCATCGACCGGCTTCCCCGCGCTCCCTCCATCTGATCAGGCAGCTGCGTTCCAGAAATATCTTTCAAGGAGGGTTAGAAAGCCAGTCAATGCAAGCCAAGGACAATGCCCTAAGAAAAAGACGGCGCTCCCTTTTCCGTGCGCTGCCCAGTACTTACCTCTCCTGAAGCCTTCCTGAATGAAGCTCGTGGTGTCTGAATGCTTGAGTCACTCCAGCAGGGAGTCCGCACCCTTCTCTCCCCACTTTTTCGCGGATGCCCACCACCGAGCTTGGGGAAACTCGGCCGTTCTCTTCTCATGCACTGGTATCAACATCCCGTTCAAGTTTCTGGGTGGGAACCTTGCAGGCCTCGCAAATAGACCGCCACCTGCTGGTGAGACATGGTCCGCTCCGCCCCTACGCTCCTTGCAGACGCTCCAAATTCCACCTCTGCAGAGTCACTCTTCTGATTTGCGGTTCACCCTGGGAAGGTTGACGCACCGGCGCACTCTGTGAGTTTTCGAGGCTCTTCCTTGAGGTCTGGGATCAGAGGAAACATGCTGGACGCGGGACCCGGAGGGAAGGTGAGGTGGGCACAAGCCATCTGGCGGATACAGGGCTTCTGAGGTGGAAGAAGAGGTGCTAAGAACAAATCCCACCACTACTCGAGATCTGGCCAAGAAGCTGCACTCCCTAAAAGCAGGGTTTTGAGACATAAAGAAATAAAGACTTGAGGAAAAAAAATGTAAAAGGTCATTACCTTTTCAGGAGCCATGCTGGGACCTGGGGTGAGGCTCCGCAAGAGAAGATTCTGAAGATAACAGCGCTGAACCCACTCACTCTTTTATTTTTTTCAGTCTCCTCTTTAGATCAGGCCCTTGAGCTCTCCCCAGTTCACTCATTTATGCCGAATGCCTACAAGCGTGGGAGTTTTCCAACTTTGACCGAATGAATAGATAGATAAAATAATTTTCTAATAATAGCTTACTTTCATTGAATGCCTGCTATATGTCAGGTACTGTACTATGCATTTAAATGGCTTCATTCATTTAATCCCCACAATAAACCTACAAGGTTGGTGGTATTACTAGCCCCAGGTGACAAAAGTGAAAAGGGAGGCACAGAGTGGTAAAGTGACCTGCCTGCCCCAAGTCACACATCAGTCAGTGGCAAAACTGGACTCCCACACAGATAGCCCCAACTACTACCACCAACTGCCGCCTTGAAAGTAACTGAAAACATTCTGTGTACCAAATAAACATTTTGTCTATGTACGTTATTTCACTCATCCATTCATATATTTATTTCCCTGCTACTTTAGTCTCAAGGAATTTGAGAGCTTGCGGGGTAGTGACAGAAGCCCAGACTCTTTTAGGAGAAAAAGAAAAAAGAAACTAACTATTGAGATTACAGCTGTCAGTCTTGGAATGAATGAATGAATGTGGACTAATACATTCAGCGTTAAAACAAATCCTCGACAGTCTTATCTGGCCAATGCTGTGGAGATACTGAAGTAGGACCCTGACTACCAAGGTACCATCTTGGCTCCTTCTCTATAACAGCAAATAAATTCCCTACAGTGAATGAACTGTGCATATTTTTGGAGCCTGGGGCATTTGATATCCTAATTACTATTATCCCTATTACTACCATATTTAGATTGCCAAATAGGGCAATTGCTTTCTTCACCTTCTGTAGGAGAATGAAGAGCCGGGGAGTTGATTCTACTGCTGCCTTGGTTTTGTCTCCTAGAATCTCCTATGCATCACATATTCTGCTCTCCCAGCTCCTGAAATCCCGTCTCCATAAAACCAGTCCAGCCCGGACCCCATCCATATCACCACCACCTCTGTCACTTCCCTTCATCCTGTTGTCTCTACAGAAATTTCTGTCAAAATTCCTCTGCTTACTTAGAATCTTCAACTGAGCAGTTACTATGAAAATGGCTAATGATGCCAAGGTCGAGGAAAGAATTTCAGAAAATGAAGGAGTGATAATCCCCCAGAATGCAAAATCAGGGGCATATCTGTTGCTTGAAAGAGAAGCCTCACTTCACAACCAGTTTTTGTAGGACTTGTGAGGAACACAGCGACAGGAAATCCATCCACAAAGGATGCAGTGCCCTAACTGGGACTGCACCTGAATAGTGATGTGTAATTTATCAAGGAAATCTAGTGAACTTTTTTTTTCACAAAAGTTACATTGTAATGTAGATTAGCATGAAATGTTTTATAACAAAAAACTTCAAAAAAATAAAAAAGATTCTTCTGTTCACAGACACTGTCCTACAAACATGTCCACCCCTTGGCCTCTGTACAGTGTCATTACTAAATCATATCGGTGG
Source organism: Pteropus medius (assembly GCF_902729225.1). NCBI lineage: Eukaryota > Metazoa > Chordata > Mammalia > Chiroptera > Pteropodidae > Pteropus > Pteropus medius. Next base: position 21,139,600 of record NW_024340849.1, read on the forward strand.
TTCTCCTCTCAATTTCTGTCATAATGTAGGGAGGAGGCAAGAGAACTAAAATCTTAAATGAAGCTATCTTCAGAGACTGCAATAAGCGGATCAGCCCTGCAGCCAGACCAAGAGGAAACCTGTAGAACAAAGGAAGATTTCTGCTAGGTTTGCTAACTAACCATTTCCTCACACTGTGAAGGGAAAACAGAGAAACAGAGTCTTTAAGTCATGCCCTACACAAAATAAAATCATTTGTTCCCTATGGCTAAAATCGTGGGGAACCAGATTGCTGAGAGCTGGGCTACCCTTTGATTAAGGCTGGGAATGGCCAACAGGCCTTTCACACTACACATATTCTTACCTTTTCATGCTACATACTCTTACCTTTTAAACTATAGTGTTTAAACTATAACTCACAGAAACTAAGAATGATACATAAACTAGATTCTCCAAACACTTGGGGACCCTCTCAGTGCCTTTACTCTGTCTCTCTCACTGTCCCTGTCTTTCTTTATTGTCTCTGTCCCTCTGAATCTCTCTTAGGCTCTCTCACTCTCTGCCTCTGAGAGGAGGCCACACTCTATGGAGTGTTACCCCTTCTCTAATCCTTTTGACTAACTTCGGTGGGGATTTGAAGTCTTTCTGGCACTCAGCAAAGAACCCTTTTTTCTCCCAATGCTGCCCCCCCACAACTTGGAGAATTTGCCTTCTCCTGCAACAATAAGCCCTAGAGGTTGAGGCCAAAGCCAAGCCCGTCAGCATCGTTGTTTGCAATTGATGCACAGCCTGGAATGGGGATGGGCCTGCAGCAGGTACATGTTAGAAATGCTGACCTGAGCAGTAGCATCAGAATGTGGCCACCCTTGCTTTGACTATTCTGTAGTCTGTTCCCTCCTGATGGATCAGGTTACTTCTGCCATTTGCCCCTATAAGATGGACCTATTATTAGATTCAGTTTTTAGATGAAGAAAATTGAGGATATGAGGGGCAGGACTTTCATCTCTGGGCCACCCCTTCTTTTCCTTCTCAGATTGCTGAGCGCTGAGCTACCCCTCCCCCAGCATTACCAGCATCCACTAGATCTCCCAGCGCCTGCTACAAGGCAGTTGAAAAGGGGGTAGGAGTGGGAATGAACCTCTGCACTGTGGTGGCCCTGTAACCACAGACAAAGTCACCACTGCCGTAGTTAACACTATCTGCTCTGCTCAGAGCATTATTCCACAGACCTTAATTACATCCTCCATATGGAAGGTATTCTAAAGCATTCCAAGTAACAGAAGGTGGCAAAGGCTCTTGAGTCCTACAGGTCTGAACTTGGATCTGTTTTTGCCTTAGTTTTATAACCTCACCAAGCCTCAGCGTCCTCACTTGTCAACCACAGATGACCCCCGATAATACCTTGCAGGAACTCGTTAGGGGTGAGGGTGAAATAAGTCGTGTGTGTAAAGCTCTCAGCACAATTCTTTTCTGATGGTGACACTCCAGGCCAGCACCTCCAACAGGCACAGAGTCGCACTGGGCAAGTGCTGTGGCATTACCATTTCAACAAACTCATTTCGCCAGAGCAACAAGTTCATGTGGAGCCAGAATGGAACAGAGCAGAAGGCTGTCACGAACGTGGAGCCACGTGGTAGCCGAGGGTGACAGGGAGGGGTATCTCTTTCAGCTCCCTCCATTCTCTGTGATGGATAATCTGAGCTCCAAGTCTTGGGCTCCAAGTCCCTCTTTCCAATCAGATGATCTCTCTGACACTCCTTCAATAGGTAAAGTCTGCAACTTCTAATAAAAATCAGAAATAAAAGCAAAGGACAATTTTAAAATTTTCAACATGTATGTATGGGTCTTTCATTTTTCAATAAAAAAGAATAGCTCTGTATGACACAGCATCCAACCCTGTGGAACCTCCAGGGTGGGAGGGGCCAGGGCTCCTCTGACACCCCATCTAAATGAGCCCACCCACTGCCCATCACGGCACTGTTTGTTCCCTTCACGGCATTTGCCCTCCTATGTACCTGTTGTGCATGTTCCTTCTCATCCATCTGACACAACAGACCATATGACAGGGGCTGGACCGTGTTGTTCTCAGCAGGCACTCAGTACACGGATGTGAATGCAGGAAGTCCATCTAAGCATCTAGCTGAGAAGACACAGAAACCCGAAAGAATGTCAAAACAAGGAAGTGGTGCCAGGTGCCAAGTAGGTGAGAGGCTGGGAGGAGGGCAATGGGGGACTGTCTCAGGGAGAACCTGGAGACTGACTGACCTTTGTTAAAAAGGAAGAAGAGCATGAGTGCCTGGAGGACAGAGATCATGCCATCCTTCCACATTCCCCCCTTCCCTTGGCGTCCTGCACAAGGCCTGGCAGATAGGACACATCCAATAATATTTGTGACTGAAGGAACAAGTGTGCAGTGAAACTGACCTGGAGAAAAGGGAAAAGCAGAAAGAGGTGGAAAAGCCCCTGGGATGTTTGGAGGCTGACTACCCAAGGTCAAGGCTGCACGTGGGGACATGCAGAGGGGCTGAACTTGAGCGTAAAGTCTGGACTTTCTGTTTTTAGGTACTAATGGGGAAGCAGGGGATGTTCTCACTTTGAGTTCTACTGAGTGTTGTGGTCAAGACCAGCAGAACGCCTTCCCTTCCAGCCCACTGGCAACTTAGAGAGAGAGGAGAGCATTGGCCTCAGGCTGACCACACCAGGAGGCAGGCAGAGCCCTGGAAGGGGAAAGGGCTAAAACTGACCTTTGAAAGAGAAGAAAAGCGTTAAAAGGGAAGGGGCTGCAGCCCTAGAGAGCCTCCTTGGGGGTGGCAGATAGGACACATTCCAAAGACACACTGTGATTTGGAAGAAAAGACTTAGGGACTTATAGGGCTTCAGAGCAACTGAAACACCAGCTTTATGAAGAACGTCCCCGTCCTCCACCTTACCCTCTTCAGCTCTGAAAACTGATAAGTGAGTAAGAACAACACCAGGAGATCTGTGGTATAATTTAATATGTATATTTGTCCTCAGTTCTGGCACAGAGCTCCCCAAACCCTTATCATTACCTGAGCAATAGAAATGCCTTTTGTTATTCTTAAGAAAACTCTTTTAACTCTACCCAAGTTTATGCTAGTGAGGTGACTCTTGGTGGCCCCTAGGTAACCTCCAGGTGGGCTGATCGCCAGAGGAACTAACATCAAGATGAGAAGGTTGGAGCTTTCATTCCCACCCCCGCCTCTGGGAAGAGGAGAGGGGCTATATATTGAGCTCAGTCACCCATGGCCAAGGATTTCATTAATAATGCCTACATAATGAAACCTCAATAAAACCCCTAAATAATGGGTTCAGGAAGCTGTCAGGGTGGTGAGCACACTGAGGTGCTGAGAGAGCGGCTCATCTGGAAAGGGCATAGAAGCTTCTGGGCGGCCCCCGTTCCCCCATATTTCTCTTCCATTTGACTGTTCCTGAGTTGTACCTTTTCTAATAAACCAGTAATAGTAAGTAAGTGCTTACCTGAGTTTTGTGAGTTATTCTAGCAAATAATCGAACTTGAGGAGGCGTCATGGGAAGCCCTGGATTTATAGTCTGCAGAGCACAGGTGTGCGTAGCCTGGGAACTCTGCTCGTGGCCAGCATCTTCAGTGGGACAGTATTGTGGAACTGAGCCCTAAAGCTGTGTAGTCTGTGCTAACTCTGGGTAATTAGTGTCAGAATTGAACTGCATTGATGGACAGGCAGTTGTCCGAGAATTGGTGTCAGGGAAAAAAAAAAAAATACAGGATCCTAAAACTTTGGCTTTAAATAAATATCTTAGATTTGATTTTAAATAAACATGTGATGTTAAGCAAGATCAATTCTAGGACAAATCTGTCTTCAGACTCCTCCTTTCTGGTGACTATGTCCACCTTTTCCTTGGTTGTCAATGCTGCCATCACGTGGGACTCTGGAAGGCGGAATGCTTTAAAGCTTTGCCTCTCCCAGTGGTATTAAAACATAAAGGAGTGCCTCTGAGAAACAATTAACTTTCCTGGTGACATCTCAGGTGCCAAATCCTGGGTGGCAAAATATTCCTGGGTGGGGATGGTCATAACTTTCCTAATTTGCACATATTTAGTGGTCCTCCCCGTATGTTAGGAGGTCCCCACAAAGTATACATGCTGTTCATTTTCATTCAAAAGACATCTTTCGGAAGCCTGTCCACAAACACAAGATGCACTGTGTTAGGCCCTCGACATGCGGTGTTTCATTAACCCTCACAATAGTCAGCATGGGTAGGCGGGTTTCACAGAGGAGGAAACCGAGCCTTGGAGAAGACAATGCACATGACCAAGGTCACATAAGCTAAAGGGGCAGAGGCAGGGTTCCTCCCTCAGGAACACTCCTATCTGTCTAGTAACAAGGCTCAATCTAGAAACAAATTGCAATAGTTCAAAGGTAGAACACTGAGATCTCTGAAGCAGAGGGGGAACATGTGGGAGGGAGAAATTAATTCCGAAGAGCAAGAAGGATTTTGTGGAAGAGGAGGCTTTTGACCAGCAACTTGGAGAAAAAGCAGGGTGTCCAAGGACAGAGACAAAGGGAAAGATGTCCTAGCAAAGACCTACTTGAGTGCAGGGCACAACAGGAGGGCCTGGAGCAGGTGTCTTTCTCGTACAAGTGATATATCAAGTGCTGTGGTTTGGCCCTTCATTCCCCAACTTCTCAATTTTGCTTTTAACTTTTTGCTGATTAGTACCAAACATACATTTGTATCGAGCTTACCTTGAACACTTCACAGTATGATTGCATTAGCTCCTTTAAACAGCCCTGAAAAGTAGTGAAGGTGGGTATTGTTAACATTTTGCAGAGATTATATGACAGACACAAGGAGATTTTGAATAAATGCTGAATGAATGAATGAACAAACAACTTGCCCAAGGTTACAAGCACTAAATAAGAGAGTTAGGACCAAACTTTGCTCTACTGTCTCCAATCCCATACTCTTTTTCACTACTGTACGTATATATCTGGATGACTTACCGATGCCATCGTGTGTGTGTAGGTGTGTGTTGGGGGTGGGGATTTAGACTCATTATTGTGTTTTATAATGTGCTGATCATTTGAAAAGGCTCTGGGCCTGAGAGCAATACAAGTATTCATCAAGCACTTCAATATACTGACAGCAGCAACAATAACGTCAAATTAAAGGAAATAGAGTATTTCACATGACTCCTCTCTTGAGGAGTCAGTGAAAAGGCACCAGGCTTTAGGAAAGCAGAACATTTACTGGTTAATGTAACTGTCATTTACTGGTAACTGTGAGTAACCATCAGGCCAAGAAAGAGGCCTTAGAGATCACTCTCTTATTTTGCAGAGAAATAGTATCTTTTTACTAATTTTACTCTTTGGAGAAATATGTCACTTGTAAGTCTTAATAGAGCTGCTCTGGCTTTTAATTCTGCTTGTGGTTTCTGCCATGAGTCCTTCAGGTCACCAGAAGAGAAAAGGCCAGCTCTACAGGGAGGCATCTCAAAATTCCAGGCCCACCAGAAGTCCAACTGGCTGGCTGCAAAGCTGGAGAGTGGCTCCATTCTTGTCACCCAAGAGAATGTAACAAGTAGAAATAATTGCTACCTCTCTCAGACTTGGGCTAATAGCTTCTGATATTGATATGCTAATTGACTAGAGGAATAAGTTTGAGGTTTGAGAATTTTGCAAAAACAGCCCCTTGTCAGGAGTCTTTCCTGAAGAGGCAAGAAAATGTGTGGAAAACAATGACTGTTTTTCAAAAATTTACAGGAACCTCAGGATCAGACTTGGACTCACTGGGAACAAAGAGATTTGGAGATTTCACACTCTTGCCTGAATTGCACATCTTGCCCCTCCCCTTCTCCCTTCCCGGGACTTATAGGGTGCTTGAACTTGGGGTGCTCTTAAGATGGATTTGAGAAACTATTGAGAGCTTCCATCTTCTTGGTAGGCGCCTTCTCAATCAATACATCTTTCCTTACTCCAAACTCTAATTTATTGAATATTGGCCTTTTAAAGCTACAGGCACATGAACCTCATGATGGCCAGGAACACATACCCATACACTGTGGGTCAGCCTGAGGGATGTATAATGGCCAGTCCCTGCCCTCAGAGAACTAAGACCTTTATTAATGGAATGTACAGAGCACTGTCTCCTGAATGAGTTGCCCTGACTATAGAAGTGGCCTTACCTAAGGCAAAACTGAATAATAAAAGTTTGTCTTTGGTGTATCTTTTCTCACTATGTCCAGGACCCTCTTTGGCCCATTCAGTTTCTTTACCTCTCACTACTCAAGGTCCCAAGACTTTAGCCCTTCTTGCGCAGCTCCCTCGTCTTCTGACCACCATACCTTCCCAGCCTAGGAATCAATATGTAAAACTTCTAGTCTCCATGTCTTAATGAGTAATTAAGGAACCTAATTCTCACTAAAGTGATACCTGACTAATATATCACCCTTCCCAGGTGATGGAACATTTTGTCCATCTAAAATAAACACTTCTCTAGAAACCATCAGGGAGTAACATAAAAGGTAGGAATTTCAGACCAGCAAGGCAGGAGAGAGGAAGATATTTTTGGCTCGCCAGGTTTTCCAGAATTCTCAGATCACAACATTCTGACGGCCTTGGCGGGCCAGTCTAACACACATTCATCTGCAGGTTCTTACTGAGCCCCAACCCCAACTGTTTTTGCAGTCCTGGTGTACCAAGAACCTGGGAAGTACCAAGAAGCTCTAGAATTTATAATCCAAAAAGACAAGAATAGCTCAAGGGAAAGAACAATTAGATGGCAGTCAAGAGTTCAGTCTGTGCTGTGTGATTATCAGTGCTATAATAATTTAGAGAAAGAAAAGATCCGTGTTGTGTGGGGAGAGTCTCACTTTATGGTGGAATGAGACTGGGTCTAAAATGTTGACAGAAGACAAATATGGAACATTCTAGCCTTTTTCAAAAGGCACTAAAAAAAATTCCCCTGGAGATTCCCCTTCTCCTTCTTTTCCCAAAATTTCCACTTAAACTTCAGAAGCTTCAAAGTTTATCTCCTCAAATTCACCCAACATCAAGGGCTGGGGGAGGGCAATCATAACCCAACTGGATTTCCCACTGCTGCAAGGACCGTAGGAAGCTTGCTTCCACTCGGGCAGGTCATGATCCTCTTGGTCATCGTGTGCCCAGAAAACCCAAGTCAGTGTCGTTACACTGGAAGAGCGGGAAACAAAGAGCCAGGAACGCTCAGGAGACAGTTTATCTTCCTGCAAGGCCCAAAAGGGGCGCTGCTGGCTACACCGGGACGGGGTTGTGCAGTCACTGCCAAGGCCTGCCAGAGTCGAGTGGCAGAAAAGACTGTGAAACTGAGGGCTCACCCTCAGCCAGTCCCAGGAGCTCTGAAGAGGGTCCCCACCCACTAAAGGGCTGTCTGCCTTGTTCATCTCTCTCCACAAAACAGGGACCGTTCGTGTTTGTCTTGTCCTCCCCTCCCCATCACCGCCCTCTTTTCTTTCTTCTCTCCATTCTTTCGCTCTATCTTCTTCTTCATGCTCCTCTCTGGTGCCCCAGCTCACATCTTCTTGGCCCACATTTTACTCCAGCTATATGCTCGTGTCACCTGTCCTCGGTCTTCCCTCTTGGGACACTAGGACTGACTGTGGACAAACCTGGAAGAGAGAAGGAATGAACACCCTACAGGGTTACCCTTGGCCAGCAGGGCGGGAACTGGTGGATAAATGTTCCATCTTCTTTCCCTCGAGTTCTGCAGGGTTCCTCAGAGGGAAACAGCAGGACCACGCCCCAGGTGGCCTCCATGGAGATTAACTTGGTAACGCAGGCACCCTGGGGATGGCTCTCCCTCCTTCCTTGCATCACTCCTCCCAGTCCCTCCCTCCTGTTCCTGGGGTACTTCCCCCAAATCGACTGCCTGTATACAAATTCTTGTCTCCAACTCTGTTTTTGGAGGAACCCAAAGCCACAGCTTTCCTTTCTTTTCTTCCCCAGTCTCCTCTTCTTGTTTCTGCTCTTTTCTCTCAGCGTATCTTCTACTCCCCAGTCTACTTCGGAGACAGCGTGTCCCCGGCCGACTGAGTGTGAGGGAGTCGGAGATACCATCAGCACACCGTTCTTCAGAGCTTTGGTCTCTGCATCTTCGCATCATCGAGGTAGAGGAGGGCGGCAGGGGCGGAGAGAGGATAAAGAGAAAGATGCTCGTGGTTTCTAAAAAGTCTTTAATCGGAGTCGGGGTGACTGGGGTCGGAGATGGGGGAACTTTCCCCTTTGCCTCTTAGTTTTTCTAGCTAATTAATAGTTCAAATAACGTACATTGGATTCACAGGAAAAAAAATCAAGTTTTAATATGTTCGCATAGGGAATTCATGTAAGCATGGACATTCCAAGGACAGGCAAAATGAGGTACATATGTCGTTCGGAAATATGGAGGGAGAAGTGAGGCAACTCACAGGGAGGTAAGAAGAGTTATTGCTCAGTAAACAATGTAGATTGGCTATCTTGAAACAATGGGACAGAGAGAGGACTTTGGTCAAATGGGTTCCTTCCTGTCAATCACACCTAATTGATATTAAAATGTAGTCATCTGTGATGATAGCTCCCTTCCAGGAGCAAGTCCTTTGTCTAAATTCTTTTAGGCAGTGAGGGGGAGGTCAAAGATTTCCTGAGCCTTCTGGACTTTGTTTATTTTCAGCCTGAAATCATCTGTAGGCCAGACCGGCACACATTGGGATGACTGGTTCTGGACCCCTATACTAGTCACGTCTGAGAGATCTATTCATATCTTGTTCTTCCTGGGCACCTTACTCTCTGGAGGGGCCTGGTGCTGACTGGAGGGACCCCTTTCCCCTCCATCCCACCTGGACTCATTTCCCTGAGGGCTTTTTTCCAGCCTCCCCAGGGTGCCTCTCCCTCCCCGGGGTCAGCTTGAACTTGAGCAGCACCTTCATTCTTGAACAAAAGAACTTTCAACACCCATCAGCAGAAGAATTTCTCTTCTGGGGTTGCCCTAGGCTACCGGGAGGACACATTACCTTACAATCTAGAGAATGAAAAAACACTTCGCAAGCTGCCACATTCTAGGCAACAGGTGAGCAGAAGATGGAGTAAATTCTTGGTCAGTTCAGGCCTTGGCAAAATTTCTGGGACATAAGAGAGGAAGAAAGAGCAACATTTCAGGACCTAAACAAAGGATCCAGAATTCATTCATAGTGGATGATAATCTAGTCCTCCAAATCAAATATACAAGAAACGTCACTTTTTATATCCTGTAAGTCAATTTAATTTCTACTCTAAGGCCCCCAACTGGCAGAAAAGTCCACATCAGTCAAAGCTGAAGCCTCAATTCTTTTCTTCATCCAGGACCCCTAGAACCCAAGAACCCAGAAAGTCAGGGTGGGGTCTAGTCTTATGTCCATGCAGATAGGTCATTCTCCAAAGCCCAGTAGTGGACAATGGCTGTGCTCTGTTTCCATATCAAGTAAGGGGAGCAGAAATCTTTGCCAAGGCTGGGATCCGCAAAGGCCTCCCAGCCCACGGAGGTGGACTGGCCACCTCCATAGGATAGCTGTATAGAGGTGAGGGTACTGCGCCTCTCCCCCTCCAAGCCCTCACGACTTCTTCTCTCTCAAAGGCCATCTCCCCTCGTTTCCCCTCCCCTTCCCCCAAATGCACATGAAACCTAGTGAGTTTAGATTTTTTCAAAGGACAGTAAGAGTCACTGACCTTGGGCCCCTTGTGCTTTGCATGGAGCCCAGACCCCTGAGATAAGGAATTACAACCTGGCAGTCTACTCGAAATGGAAGGGGTGAGCGGACTACTGTGAAAAACACACCAATTAATATGTCAAACCATCATCCTGCCACTCATTCACTCTTCAGTACTTTATAGACACCTTCTTGGGAGCCAAGCACTGCTCTAGCACTGAGGACACAGAAGTGACCAGAGGAAATTCTTCCCGGTGCAATGCTCAGACTCGCCTGTCTTAGTGAGGAAGACAGACATGAGGTCATCTAACATTAGGACTATATGACAACATAATAGAAGTATGTACCCAGAGTCACAGAAGCTGAGACAAGGAAACAGCAGACTTGGGCTGGGCCCCAGGGAACACTCACCTAGGAGGAGACCTCTGAGCCAAGACTCTGAGAATGAAGAGAATTCTGCAATGGAGAGAAGAGGAAAGACATTCTAGGCAGACCTCACAGTGGAATCAAAGAGCCAAGCCATTTTCCAGAGAATGAGTGGGCCTGGAGGTAGAGTGTTCATTTGGGAATGATGAGAGCAACAGTGAGAGATGGGTTTAGAAAAAAGAACAAAATCTCCAAGAATGCCTTATCTGTAACATGGGCTGTGATGGTTTTCCCTTTTTTCCGCGTTGGTGTGGGGAGTAGGTACAATAAAAAAAACTCTCTCTCTTCCTCTCCTCAACTTTGAAACCAATTGAGAAATAAGACGCAGGAAACAGGTGAACATTTACATGTCGAATTTATGGTAGATAAAAGCTAGACTGGACACAATGTGGATGTGAGTCCTGTGGCCTTTCTAACAAGTTGTGGCCACTGTGGACAGACGTTCACCCAGCTGCACATAGACCCACCTTAGCCCTTCCCCAAAAAAGCATGTTTGCTGTGTGATGAACAGCCCACCCCTCTGCAGACAGGCGAGTCCTCAGAGAGTATTGGATTGGTTCGCCAGGGCTGCAGTAACAAAGTACCACTGATTGTGGGGCTTAAACAACAGACATTTATTTCCTCACAGTTCTGGAGTCTAGAAGTCCAAGAGCGACATGTCAGAGGTTTAGTTTCTTCTGAGGCCTCTCTCCTTGGTTTACAGATGGCCTCCTTCCTGCCACGTCTTCACATTTTGCCCCTCAGTCTGTGTTACCTGTCTCCTAATCTCCTCTTATAAGGACACCAGTCATAGTGGATTAGGGCCCATCCTAAGAAACCTATTTTAATTTAATTACTTCTTGAAAGGACCCATCTCCAAATATAGTTACATTCTGAGATACTGGGGCTTAGGGCTTCAACATATAAATTTGGACACAATTCAGCCCCTACAAGTACCTGGCAGGTCTCATCAGAGCATGCTCAGTTTCTTCTCTCAGACTTTCCAATCAGATAGGTCTTTCTTCCCAGGAGACAGGCCAGAGACTCCAGGAGTGTGGCGGAAATGGAAACACAGGAGTACGAATGGAAGTTCCATGGCACACCCCACATACACTATGGGTACTCGTGTTATTTTTGTGTCCTGAAACAAAAGACTATCTCACACTTATGCAGACATCAAACTTTCAAAGTACTTTCATATCCATAAAACAAAGCATAGAAAGATAGATACGAGAGTTTCCGGAAATCACCTAATCCTACTCTCTCCTCTTACAGAGGAAGGACTCCAGGCCTAGAAGTTTAAGAGACCAGCCAAGGGCCACCCGATTAGTTAGTGGTCATATGTCTTCCAGTACTCTCAAATGTCACGAGTTCATTTGACTTTAAGGTCCTCAAAACAAAACTTTTTTCCATCTTTATATCTTCTCTGTAGCACCTATCTTGAAGATCAGCACAATCTTAAAAAAAGGGAATTGAAGTAAGAAAGATTCTGAGAGAGGCTCACTGCTCTGAATGGACTTCTGTTGCTTGGATTAGTGTATTTGTCTATACTTGCATTCCCTAGTGTTCGGCATGGGGTCTGTTCCACAGTAGGTGCTCAATTTATATTAGCTGTATGCATGCATGAATGAATAAATGGATGAATAGATGATCAATCGATCGATTGATTGATTGAAGAGCCAGAAAACTGGAGACAGAAAATGTCATGTTTTCAGAAGTGGATAAAGAGGGATTCTTCATACAATTGAGCTGTGAACTTGGCATTGATCTAAGGCCTCTGCTGGCCTTGTATTCTGGCACCTGTCCCCATTCTCCAGGGATCTTTTTAAGGTCATCTTGGGATCTTTCCTCTCCTCCATTTCTATATCAAATTTGTTTCCAAGTTCTTCCCTATCTTCTTCTTTTCCATCTCTGTTGCCACATCCTGGCCTAGGCCCTTATCACGTCATGCTGGTCTTGACTCATGTGTCTGGGCTAGGTTAAACTCAGAGGCCGGGGAGGCAACTGGGAGGCTATCTCAGCAGATCAGGCTTCAGTGGACACTTGTTTGCCTCCCCTCCCCCTCCACAGCCAGTGTCTTCCTCCTTATCTGCTCCCCTCCATACATGGACCCCTACCTCTTTCAGCCAGTTCAAGCTCTCCTTAGCCAGCCACACTCCCCACCCCTTCAGGCTTTCTCTATCACCCCACACAAGCCTACCCCTCCCCCTAACCCCTACTTCAGGTTTCAATTAACTAGCTGCCCATAGAAAGATCCCAGCAAATTTATTCTCCCTGAAATAGAAGTGACCTATAACAAGACTTAATGAGATCATCCCCCAAGGAATTTAATAAGGGACAATTGCTCCAGCCAGTCGAATGAGAGCGTCAGCTGTGTCTGAGGGAGCATTTTTGTGGAGGAAGGCAGCAATTCAGTGCTCTACGTTTGGGATGTGGTGGTGGTCTGGGGCTCCTGCCACAGGCAGCAGGGATGTGGAAAGCGGGGAGACATGGCAGGTCGGCCTGGTGGGAGAACACGAAGCACAACCTCACCCTCTTCAGAAGTTTACCAAGAGCTCACAGGAAACCTGATGCCCTCCCTGACTCAGCTTCCTGTGAGTTCCCCAGGTCAGTTCCTGAGGTCAGCAGTTTTAGGTGTCTGGAGATGAAGATTGCTGAGAATGGACCCTTTGCCCGCTCCCAAACTGGCAGAGATGGATGTAGGTGCCCAGCGTGGTAGAGCTTCCCTTACAGTCTCCCTTACAGAGCAGGGAAAAGAGGATGCTTGTTTTTCCTGCTTTTGAAAGCTGATCGCCTCTGTAGCCAGGAGCAGTGCCAGTCACGGTCAGCGTCCAGCCTGGCAGATGGGTCATCAGAGATTCAGGGTGAGTCCTCAGCTGTCTGCACTTTTCTCTGCCTGTGCACCAGCTACCTCAACAACACACCTCCTTAGCGCTCACAGCCCCCAGCCCCATATCCACTCACCCACCACAGGACAATTTTCCCTTCTCCCAACAGCAAAAGAACCCAGCATGTGTCTGATCCAGAGAGTCTCTGAAAATTAGAGCTGGAAAGACTGCTAGGTGCGACCTACTCTAACCAACTCCCCAATTTACAGATGAGCCACTGGAATCCGGGGTGGGTAAGAGATGTCTGTAATGTACTAGTTCTCTATGTGGCTTAATCATTGGCCACAGTCCGATGGACTAAAACAACACATACTTACTATCTTAGTTTTCATGGGTCAAAAGTCTGAGCTGGGCTTAGCTGGTTCCCCTGCTCCAGAGATTTGTCAGGTTATCAACTGGGGCTGCCATCTCATCTGAGGTTCAGATGGTGAAAGATCTCTTTCCAAGCTTCCTCAGGCTGTTGGTAAAATTCATATTCTCACAGTTGCAGGACTGAGGTCCCCGTTTTCTTGCTAGTGGTCAGCTGGATGCCCTCAGTGACTAAAGGCTGCCCAGAGTTCCTTGCCAAATAACTCTCTCCACAAGCCCTCTCGCAGCATGGCAACTTCTTCAAAGCCAACTACCGAAAATCTCTGACCTCAGGGAGGACCTAGTTCCTCTTTTAAGGCTTTCCATTGATTAAGTCAGGCCCCCCCAGGATCATCTCCCCTTTGATTAAATAAAAATCAACTGATTTGAGATCTTACTTACATCTTCAAAATCTCTTCACCTTTGCCATATTCTCTTAGTCACAGGTCCTGCCCATACTCCAAAAGAGGGGATTATACTGGGCGAGAATAATGCAGAAGACATGAATCCTAGGCCCACCCTAGGGTCTATCTACCACATCTAACATCGCACAACAGAGGTAAGACATGGAACCTAGATTCTGTATAGAAACAGGCCCCAGGGCCCAGTATGTTTCAGAATTCAGAATGTTCCAGATTTTAGAAGACAATCAGGTGCCCATACTATACAAGTAAGTATAGTAGAGTCCAGACGGCACCCTGTAAGTGCACCGTTAGCTGCACGGTGGTTCCTGTGAGGTTTTGCCACCAGATGAATTCAGGTCATATTAGGTTTTGCCAAATAGAGCTCTGAGGGCTTTGGAAATTCGAGGAAGGGATTGCAGACTTATTTGCCCTTATCTATATTCTTTAACTCTTTGCGATATAATTTACTGCTTTTGTAATAAACTTTCTTAAAGTCACTCATTGAGCTCTTGCCTGACACCACGCTTGGGCCGAGTCTTGTGTATTCTCACAACCCAGTGGAAGGAGGAGATTTTTGAGATATTAACCATTTTCCTCCCTTTTCTTTCTTCTCATTCAAATGGGCTCTAAATTCATTGATGTGGGGGTGACGAGAGGATGTGGAATGAAAGAGCCTGAAAGTCTTTCTTGCTTATGTGTTCCCGAAGCATCAAGCCCCAACTTGGAGAGGAAGTGTGGGTCTTTAACAAAACACTCCAGACAAGCAAAAACACCAAACCAAACCAAACCAAAACAAAAATTGGAAATAGATTGCTCACTCTAGGGAGAAGAATGAGATGGACTGGGGCTCCCGGAAGCACCCCATACGCTGGCAGGACCCCATGGGTAAGGGCCGCATGCTGCGTCTAGTGAGGCTGGAGTCCTAGGTGGCTTCTCAGTGGGCTTCCCCTGGAACAGAGGGGAGGAGCAGCCTGGCTTGATACTGTTTAGCTCGGGGCTGTCCTTACTGCTTTCTCATGATATTGTGCAAGTGAAGACTCTCTTCTTAGTCAGAGCAGCCTGTTTTTCTTCCACCCAGTACAGAGCTGGTTGTTGAACAGGGGAGGAAGTACTCAATCAATGCTCGCTGACTGACTTTCTTCAGTGAGGACTTGAAAGGTGGTGGGAACTTCCCACCACCTCTAGGGGTGCCTGTGCAGTTAACTTCCTCTGAAGTGTTCCGCCTGGGAGACCCTCTGATCTATTTCATTACGGCCTGATCAGGTTTTATTACACCATCCTCCACTTAAGGGACCAGAGCCTTGTGATAAATCGGTATAATTCTCCGGGCCTGAAGTGGGAGAGTGTTTGGGTGAGGGTCTGTGCCCTGGTTGGAGTGAATCTCACCATGTGATTTGACTCTTGCCCCAGAACTCCAGGGATAGCCTTTCATGGAATGGGTTTGTCCTTTCTCTTCCTCTCTGGAAATATTTTTAAAATCCGACTGCCCTCTGGTGGCTAAGATTATATATGTAAATACTCCATGTCCTTCAAACATGATCCAGACAAGAGATTCTATGTCACAGGAATGAGAGAGTTGCTGGATCAGGTTACTGAGTTTGTTTGGGATTAGTATGGAAGAGCAGGAGATAATACCTCTTTTCTGTGTGTGTTGGCATAAAAATACAGACTTTAGGTAGTTAATTGGATCTGCACCATTCTGGCTATAAACTTCATGCGGGCCGTGAACCACTTCTTTTGACCCAATGTTTTATCCTAGTGCCCAGCAGACGGTCTGGAACAGAGTAAGTGCTCAGAAATATTTGTTGAATGAATGGATGAAGTGCAGGCATGCCTCAAAAGCAGGAAACACAACCTCATTCATTTTTACCTTATTTTGCTGCCTCTTTGTAGACACTGAAAAGGCACTTCAAAAATTCACCATTTAGTATTTATTTTTTTAAAAAAACCAATAAAATCAGAATAGAGGGACTTTCTTGACATGATAAAGAAATGAATGTGCTACAGAGAACAAACTGGTGATTATCAGATGAGAGGGGGTTTGGGGGCTGGGTATAAAAGGTGATGGGATGAAGAAGTACAAATTAGTAACTACAAAACAGTCATAGGGTTGGTGAATACAGCAAAGGGAATATAGTCAATAATATTGTAATGGCTGTGTGTAGTGCCAGATGGGTGCTAGAGTAATTGGGGGGATCACTTTGTGAATTATGTAATGTCTAACTAGTGTGCTGTATACCTGAAATAATACAAAATTAGAAAGAGAGCGAGAGAGAGAGAGAGAGAGAGAGAGAGAGAAGAAAAGAAAAGAAAGAAAGAGAAAGAAAGAAAGAAAGAAAGAAAGAAAAGAAAGAAAAGAAAGAAAGAAAGAAAGAAAGAAAGGAAGAAAGAAAGAAAGAAAGAAAGAAAAAGGAAGAAAGAAAGAAAGAACAAACAATAGAAATCTGAACCCAGGCTTAAAGGTAAAACCCCTTTAATGCAAGAATTTCCACTCAACTCAGGAATATAACAGGAGGTTCCTTTGGGCAGATAGTATTTTCCAAAAGTGGCCACAATGATATCTACCCTTCCACACGCTTTTCTTAGAATGTAATCCTGACAATCTACCCACCAAATAGGGAACCTATGTCCCTTTCCCTGACTCTGTGGGTGGACTTGTCTGACTGCTTCAGTTGATATAATATGATGGAAGTGATGGATGCTTTGTGACTTTCAATAAAAATGCTATACACTCTGCTTTGCTCTGTTGAGATGTTCATTCTTAAAGCCAGACACCATGTTAGGGAGAACCCCAAACTAGACATCATGGAGAGGCCACTCAGAGGGGCCATGTGTAAGCATTTTAGCCAGAGGCATATAGCCTAACTGAGACTCCAGCCACAGCCAGGAAAAACTGCCTGACTGTAAGTGAAGACATCTCCTGATGATTCTACCTCTTGGCTATTGAACCATCTCCAGCCTTTAAGTCTTCCCAACTTGAGGCACCGAATAGTAAGGAGCAAAGATAAATCATGTCCCCTGTGCTCTGTCCAGGTTCCTCATCCATAGGATCCATGACTGTTTTATGCCACTTTGGGGATAGTTTGATACACAGCAATAATGACTAAAACATTTACTATTTACTACCATCACCATGTTGGTAGTGCCATAACATGATGGGGGAGAAAAATTAGAACCAAGATTTTCTGCATGTGAAATAATTACATATCTGGAAAAGGTGAGAATCAACTGATAACATATTAGAGCAATAAGAGAATTCAATAAGCAGCTAGGTTCAACACCTAATTTCTTTTCATTTTTTACTTGGATTAATGACCAATCGAGGTTGTAAGTCTCATTGTGAACATATCTAAAACACTGGCTGCTCACAATTGGAATTCTAATTTCAAGTTACTATTAGTGGAGAATACACACTGGTTGCCAGTTTAGCAAATTAAAGTACAAGATGTCCACTTAAATTTGAATTTCAGATAAACAGCAATGAAAATTTTAGTATAACATTATCCCATGAGTCCTATTTGTTAGAAGTCGATAAGCTCAGCCCACACTCAAAGTGAGGGGTTCAGACAAAGAAGAGGATACCTGAAGACAGGGGTCATTGGGAACCATTGTACAGCTCCCCTACCATAAACCCCCTTCATAAATTTTCTTGAGAAATGTGTTTTATTCCAAATTGTTACTGCTCGGAGGGCAAACCTGGATACCTCCCTTCTGGAATTTCTTCCTTGGACAATGATTTTATTCGATGAGCCAAAGGTTTAGAGGTTTTCCCACTAAGTTTTCATCTACCTAGTGTTGAATTGAATAGACATGTTATTACCTGCTTCCCATGCGAATAATAAAAGAGGAGATGAAAGATGAATTATAGTGTTTGTACTTTATACGTCCAGTGCTGCTGAGGTCTGTAAGTCAGTTCTAAATATATGTCTGATTGATAGCAGGGTTGAGAGATGACATTTGCTTCCTATAAAAGGATGTGAACTGAAGTGGTAAACTTCAGACCAGTTAGGGTGGTACAGAGAAACCTATGTTAAAGTATAAATGCGGACCTATGTGGGTGAATTAATCCTTTCACTGAGAACAACCAAAAGGCTAGGGGGTGGAAAAAAAGTTCGAAGGCATCAGAGAGCTGCCCAGGCATCCAGCACCCAAGGAGCCAAGATTCCGGAGAGGAGGGAAACTCCAGGAGCTGAGTATCATTCTCCTTTGAGGAATGTGCTGAATCATAAATGGTGTGGGATAGAGAAGCTGAAAAGCTGAGTGAAATTTCATGCCAAGAGGTGGGAATCTGAGTAGAGTTTTTGGTCATCTCAACAGGGCAGGGAAGAAAAAAATATGGAGTTTTGGACAATCAAAGCAGTCAGAACTTGAGATGCCATGATCCCTGAAAAAAAGGAAGCTCAGGGAAGTGAACTCAACAGTCCGAATGGTTTTTTCTCCTTAAGGCGCTCTTCCATTTGGAAGCAGCAAAGGTCAAGAGGTAGAGGACTGGGTCTAGGGATCAGCATTTTTGTCATGCTGGGGAGATAAACCTGGGAGTTCAGGGGCCACCACAGTGGAGGGGTCCTGTGGAGGAAGTCCAAAGGACTCGACCTAGAAGTGGGAATGGAAAATAAAACAGGCCTCGCGGAAACTAAAACCAAGCCCTGCTTTGGCTCAATTTCTGCTCCTATTCGAACTACTAGAAGTTAAAGAAATATCCTATCTGGAGGAAGATGATATCATAGGGTGCAGAGGTCTTAAACTTGAACATGCATCTGAATCACCTGGAGGGCTTATTAAAACACTAATTGCTGGGACCTGTCCCAGAGTTTCTGATTCAGCAGGTCTAGGTTAGGACTATGAATTCTCATTTTTAACAAGTTCCCAGGGGTTGCTGATGGCCTGCTTTCAAAGCCACTGATTGAGAAGCTCTCTAATTTTTCATACTCACTGTCTGGCATCTAGTCAAAAAGTTACCATGCCAGGAGACGGGACCAAGCAAAAAAAAAAAAAAAAAAGGAATAATAGCAAATCCACTGGAGATAAAGATAGTAGAGTTGTCAGATATAGGCTTTAAAATAAGTGTAATTAATATGTTCAAGAAACAAAAAGATGGAGAGCTTCACCAGAGAATTGGAAGCAATACACATACACACAAAATGGAAACTGTAACCTGAAAAATACAGTAACTGAACTTAAGAATGCGATAGTTGTTCTAACAGCATATCAACCAGAACGAGATAGTCATCTGGAAGATAGGTCGTTAAAAGTTTCCAGAGTGAAGGAGAGAAAAAAGATGGGAAAAAATTGAAGGAGAAAAAAAAATAGAAAATACAGAAAAGAGAGTAAGAGATATATGGGACGAAGTGAGAAAATATAACGTCTAGGTAATTGGGATTACCAGAAAGGAAGGAGAGAATGAAGTAGAAGCAATACTCGAAAATATAATGGCTGAACTTTTCCAAGTAGATGAAAAATATCAACTCACTAATACAAGAAGTTTTATGAACTTAAGAGAAGTTCAAAGAAAAATACACCTAAACACTATAAAATCGCTGAAAACCAAAGATTAAAGAGAAAAATCTTAAAAGCAGCTGCAGAAAAAAATACACATTACTTTCAAACAAATAATGTTAAGAGGGAGGGGTGACTTTTCAGCAGAATGAAGTGGAGGGGACAGACCTCAGGGCGGCACCCGTGATCCTTGCCTCCTGGTGTTCATGCCCTTGTGTGATTTACCCTTGAGTGTTAGGCAGGGCCTGTGGCTTCTAACCAATAGAAAAAGGCCAATGTGTTGCGATGTACATGATTACATGTATGTGAGTATGTGAATTATGAGATTACATGCTTATTTTACATAAGATTATGGTACCATCTTCCTGGAGTCTCACCTCCCTTGCTGGCTTTGAGAAGTGGCTGTATTAGGGAATTTCATCTGGAAAGAGGCTGCAGGTGGTTACTAGGAACTGAGGGCAGCCTCAGCTGATAGCTCACAAGAAACTAAAGCCCTTAGTTCTATGATCTCAAGGAACTGATTTCAGCCAACAAACTGAATGAACTTGGAAGTAGATCCTTTTCTAGACAAGCCCCAGATGAGAGTGCTGACCAACACCTTAATTGCAGCCTTGTCCAGGACCCAGCTAAGCTGTATCCAGACACCTGACTCACAGAAACTGTTGAAATAATGTGTTTTGTTCTAAGATATGAAGTTCGTGGTAATATTGTTACTCAGTGCTAGAAAACTAATACACGATGGAAGTGAGAAAATACTTGAAGGATATATTTAAAGTGCTAAAAGAAAATAATTGCCAACCTATAACTATAAACCCAGTGAAAAATAGCTTTAAGAATGAAGCTAAAAAACGCAACCAAAAAGGAAAAAATTAATAAACTGGATGTTAACATTAATTCTGTTCATGAAAAATGCTATTAAAAGAGTAACATTGCAAGCCATAGAATGAGTGATATTTGCAATAAAGACCTCCTACCCAGAATATATAAAGAACTCTTACAAATCAATAAGAAAAAGGCAAACAGCCTAATAGGAAAATAGGCAAAAGACTAGACAGGTAATTCACAAAATAAGGTACTCGGGTAGTCAACAGGCATGTGAAAATGTTCTCGACCTCATCAGTCATCAAGAAATTGCTAATTGAAACTACAATGGGATACTACTAATAGCTGCAATAGTTTTTTAAAAAAAATTTTAATGACAATACCAAGGATTTATGAAGATGTGGAACAAAATTCAACCTAGGACTGGAAGGTAAAAGGATTTCTACTGTGGTTGGGACTTTTAGTTACCTATTTGTTAAACCTTCCTTCCATCCTTCCTTAACTAACAGAACCCCAAATTTATTCTGTGCAACGATGTGTCCATGAAAATACTACATTTTCCAGTCCCCTTTGCAGCTAGAGTTACTTAAAGTGACATGAGCATGAAAGCTAGTGCTGCAGCAGCCAAGACGACTATGAGGTGACTTTGAGGATGGAAACCAGCGCTAAAACATAGTGGACCACAAAGAAGGAATGAGAATCCCTGATGACCATGGGAGCCCCTATCTCCACTCTGAACTACTTGCTTCTGGCATTTTATGTGAATGAAAGATAAACATCTCTTTTTTTAAGCTACATTTTTGTTTTCTGTCATATGCAGCTAAATTTAATTCAAAACTAAGTCAGTGACCCAGAGGGACTTTTTGGCCAATAGAGAGCAATCTAGCGAATTATAAACTCATGCTAATGATCCTCAGCAGCAATAGAGTAGTGGTCCCCAACAAAGAAACAGGATGGGACAGGGACAACAGTTACCAAGAACGATCCAGAACCTATAAGATATACACACAGGAAAATCTGTTGGCTGACCATATACCATGTCCCACACATACATGACAACTAATTTTCAAATATCTATAGATGCTGTTTTGGTGAATAAATTGAATTGATATAAAAATGGTGTTAATTTCTGAAATCACATTAGTGTTTCGTTATTGTATATTTTCTCAATCATTGGATACTAATTACACAACCCTGATGGAGTGGGAATATTTGATAATTTTTGATGTTTAAAAAATATTTTGATTGGAGACCATCTAAGTCATGAAGAATAATATATCTGTACGTTGAAATATACAGTGTTAAAAGAATATAAAAATACATGTACATGTTGGAACCAATAGATAAGTCTAGTAGGATTCAGTCTGATAATAGTTATTCTTAGGGAGTAGAATTGGGGATGGGTAGGAAAGAGCTTAGACTTTTTAACTTAATGTACTTTTGAGTTGTTGCAACTGTTTACATTAAGCATGTATTACTTTTGTGGTTAAAAGTAGTTTGGAGTTTTGGGAGGGGGTGATTAAGAATTTTTTTGAAGATCTTGGGCATCCCCAGTCTGGATTTCTAAAGTAGTTAAAGGCTAACTAGGGAGATCGAGACTTATTACAAGTTAGCCAAAAGCAGGGGATGTGAAGGAAAGATCTTTAGGCTGGGAATCTGGGTTCCAATCCTGACTTGGCCAGTGACTGAGTATGACATTCAGGTAGTCGTTTTACTGCTTTGGGCTCCCAGTCCAATATTCTGTGAATATATAAACTGCCTCTCTGAGATTGAGAGGAAATTCTTATTTACTTGTGTGGCCCCACTATCTAGCATACAGTATTTAATAAATAAATAAGTAGATGAATGAATGACAAGGGAGGTATAGGGCAACTATTATAACCATTTGATCCTTGAGAGTTTACATGATGTCTTTAAAGTCACATTGCTAGGTAGCATAAGAGCTAGGTTTAATACTCAGTGTCTGAACATGCTTTTGAAAATCTGGATCCTGAAGAGGCAGAGGGAGCAAGTCTTTCTCCCAATGTAGTGGAGGCAGGCTGTCAGCCCCAAGCTGCTGCTGCTGTTGCAGAGTTTAAAGACAACTGTAAATGTGAGAGCTGGAAACTGCAAGATAAATCTAAAAATATATACCTATACAAAGTGAGAGGAAGCTGTGCTAAGATCAGAAGTGGTCTGTGCACCATGGTCCTAAATAAAGCTGGCAGAGTGGCCTCTTTGGGTCGTGTCTCATCAAATCCAGGACATCAGTAGTTTAGAGACAGGGTCATAGACAGACTATGGAGAGGCATCTGTCATGTGCTCCTTGATAACTCAAGAAAAAGGTTCTCTGGCATCCAAACAAGCTTAAAGGACACAATACTTGGTCTACTCTTAAAATAGCTTCAGACACATTTTGGTGAGGAACAGCTTTTCATTCATGCTGTATTTCTAACCCAATATCCAACTTCACACTCTTCTCAAGGAGCAGAAGCTGTAATAGGTAATCATATTCTGCTAGTAGCTCTGAGCCCCTGCCTAGGTCATGAGTTCTTAATTTAGTACAGATAGAAAAATCTATTGACAGGATGGAATACTCATCAAAGGACAGTGACCCTTCATGGCTTGGACTTCAATATGTCATGGTCCCTAAGTTTGTGCCACCCTGGTTAGACTAGTTCAGACAGCTGAATTTTGGGGAAAAAAGTTTCATAGACTCAGAAATGGAGTGGTGGTGGGGGGGCGGTGCATGTCTAACGAAGTAGTAAAAATGAAATGGTCAAAAACTAAATATCAAAAGATAGACACAACTATATACAACGTTATGATCCTGGATTGGAAAAACAATTGTTCTGAAGCATATTATTGAGATAACTGGAGAAATTTGGGTATGGACTATATATTAGATAATATTTTATCAACGTTAGATTTCTTAAATTTGATTTTATTGTGATTATCTAAGAACGTCTTTGTTCTTAGGAGATAAATGGTGAAGTATTTAGGGGTAAAGCAGCAGTTCTCTATAGACAGACATGCAACCCAGGGGTCAGAATTAGGGGGAAAAAAAAGAGGCTTCCTCTCCACTTTAATACGTGTTAGTATATTTAATGTTTCAGGAAAATATTCAGGTTAGAGGCTAGAAATGGAATTAGAGGAAGAAGGTTTAATTCCGGGCTGCCTTGGATGTTTGTTTGGCCACCCTTCATACCATTCCTGGCACATCAAGGCAAATAGAGGGTCAGCCTGAGCTGTTGCCTCTGATTCCTCCATGGTCTACTCTATTTCTTCTTTGCTCTCTGGAACTAGGTTTCCTGGCTTCCAAGACCAGCCTCCTCCCCTTTTTTTTAACTCCAAATTTTGTTGAAGAAATAACACAAAAGGGATTCACTTTGGATCCTGGAGACTAGAGAATATTACTAGCAATGCTCTATTCATACATTTAAAAATTTAGATGACATGGCAAATTTCCTAGTTTTTTAAAAAGAACAAACTGTCGGATTTGTTGATCTTCATTGTATTTATTTTGTTTCATTAATTTTTGCTTTTATCTTCATTATTTCTTTCTGCTTGTTTTCTTTGGGTTTATTGTGCTCTTTTTCTCTAACTTCCTGGGATGAATGTTTACTTCACTAACTTCACCTATTAATAAAAAGTTCTTCCTCCTTAATTTGCATACCTTTCCTTCAACAGTTTTGAGATGCAATTCACATACCACACAACTCACCCATCTGAAGTGTATAATTCAGTGGTTTCCAATTCATTCAGACATGTTCAGCCTTACCTCATAAAGAATTCTGTATCTTTTACTTGTCACCCCTATCCTTCATCCTTGCAGCCCTAAGCAACCATCAATTTACTTTCTATCCGTATGAATTTCTGGACATTTCATATGAATGGAATCCTATAATACATGATCTTTTGTGACTGGCTTCTTTTACTTAGCATAATGATTTCAAAATTCATTCAAGTTAAAGCGTGTATTAGTATTTCATTCCTTTTTACGGCTGAGTAATATTCCATTGTGTAGATATGCTACATTTTATTTATCTATTCATCACTTGATGGACATTTGGGTTGTTATGAATAATGCTGCTGTGAACATTCATGTTTAAGTTTTTGTGTGGACCATGTTTTCATTTCTCTTGGGTATATACCAAAGAGTTGAATTGCTGGATCATATGGTAACCCCATGTTTAATCACTTGAGATCCCAATAAACTATACTCCAAAGCAACTGTACCACTTTACATTCCAATTTTCTCACAACCTCACCAAAATTTATTATTCTCTCTCTTTTATTCTAGTTATCTTACTGGGTATGAGGTAGTATCATGTTTTTGATTTTTATTGTTGTAAAAACCAATAATGTCAAGCATCTTTTCATAAGCTTATTGGGCATCTGTATATCTTCACTGGGAAAAAGTCTACTCAAATCTTCACCCATCTTTAAATTGGGTTATTTTTTATTGGGTTAAAAGTGTTTTTATAGATTCTAGATACAAGTCCCTTATCTGATATATGATTTGCAAATATTTTCCCCCATTCTGTGAATTGTCTATTCACTTTCTTATGATGTCCTTTAAAACACTAAAGTTTTTAACTATCATGAAGCCCAATTTATCTATTTTTTCTTCTGCTGCCTGTGCTTTTGGTGTCATATCTAAGATCATGAATATTTATCTTCTAACAGTTTTATAGTTTTACATTGAGGACTTTGATTCATTTTAACATTCATATGTAGTGTGAGGTAAAGATCCAACTTTACTCTTTTTTAGCTTGCGGATATCTAGTTTTCTTAGCACCATTTGTTAAGATTGTTCTTTCCCCATTGGATGGTCTTGATATTCTTATCGTTATGAAATATCTATATTTATTCCTGGTAATAATCCTGTTCTGACATCTATTTAGATATTAATGTAAACTTTTGATTATTGTTTACATTGTATATTTTTTCCATTTTACTTTTATCTGTATCTTTAAAGTGAGGTGCCTGTAGACAGCATTTAACTGAGTCTTGATTTTTTTATTCAAGTTGAAAGTCTTTGACTTTTAATTAGTGTTTAAACTATTTAATGTTTTTGATATGAATCCTAGGCCCACCCTAGGGTCTATGGTTGTGATATGGTTGTGTGTAAATATACCAACTCGTTTCTATTTCTCACTTTTTCTTAATTCCTTTTTTCATTTCTTGACTTCTTTGAACTGAGCATTTTATATAATTCCATTTAATCTCCACTATCAGCTTATTAGCTACACCTGTTTTTGTTTTGTAGCTATTGTAGGACAGGAATTGGCAAATTGCTGCCTGTGAGCCAAATCCAGCTTGCCATCTGTTTTTGTAAATAAATTTTATTGGAATACAGCCATGAAACTGAAAAACATGAAATCTGGCACCACAGCTAAGGCAAATATCCTTCTGAAGACACTACTCAGTGTTCTCTGTAGTAGAAAGTGGTTACACTTTGGCTCACAGGAACATGAAATAGTCCCAACCCTTCACATGTTCCAATATTACAGTGGTTCTTTCACTGGCTTCAGGTGGTCTTCTCGTATGTATGTGCAAGTCAATAGTTCAGCCAGACTTGAGGAATCACCTCTTCAGGTCTCCAGAGTTCTTCAGCATTTTCTCTCTCAAATTTTACTTTGGTTTCTCCAAATTCTCATCTCTCAACTAGACGCCATCACACCAGATTCTTTGGGTTATCCCTTCCTGAGCTGCAGACTAGAAACTCTCTCCATGCAGTAAGCTGGGGCAGTCACAGGGCTCACTTTGTTTCTTTCTCTTTTCTTAAGGATTAATTTCCTGTGCTTCTTCGTTATTCAACATCTGAAGACCACAGTTACTCATTTTTTGTTTTTCAGTTTAAAGCAATACAGTCAATCTGATCACTTTGACTCCATTATGGCCGAAAGCAGAAATCCACGTTTGATACATAGAATTTTCATTATTCAGTTCTAAATATTTTTAGATTCATATAATTTCTTTGATTCACAGGTTATTCAGAATGTATTTCTCAAATTCCAAACATACATTTTTTTTCATTTATTTTTATCTGATTGCACTGTGGTGAAAGAACATGCTGTGTATGCTTTCAGGCTGTTTGCAGTGGATTTCTTACTGCTCACTATTTGGACAATTTTTATAAATGTTCTGAATGCCCTTGGGAAAAAATATGTATCCTATGGCAATCTGGTATAGGATTTTTTAATATATCCATTAGACCAAGTTTGTTAATTGTCGCATTTAAATATTCTGTATACCTGCTGATTCTTTTCTGCCTGTTCTATCAATTACTGAGAGAAGTATGTAATCTATCTACCATGATCGTGGGTCCATCCATCCTTACTTTTAAGATATTTCTCTCATGTATACTATATACTTGCAAGTTTTTTAAAAACATAATATTTCAATCTTTGTCTTTTAACTAAAATACCTTCTCACTTACATTTAATATAATTACTGTTTTATAAAACTCTGCTGGTCTCATGTTTCTTTTTTCTTATTTTGTATATTTCTTACATTTTTCCTTGAACATTAATTTCTAAAGTTACTTTTTATCAGTTAGCTACTGCAGATAATAACTAGTTCAAAACTTAAAATAAGCTTCAAATAACTGTTTATTATTTCTTATAATTCTACAGTTTAACTCTATGCAATCCTGGCCTAGGCTTGATTTATCTCTGAAGTCTGCTGGTGACTCAGCTGGGGCTGGATGGTCCAAGAAGTCCTCCTTTACATATCTGGCAGTAGGCAGCCTGACTGGTCTTGGGGTGGGGGCAAGGCTCAGCTGCAATTACTTGTCTCTGCTCCACATAGTTTCTCATCCTCCAGTAGACTTGCCTAGGCTTCTTCACATGATGGTCTCAGAATTCCAGAGCAGTAAGAAAGGGCAAGTTTCAATGCACAAGGTTTTAATCCTCTGCTTTTGTCACATTTGCTATTGTCTCACTGGCTGAAACAAATCATAGGGCCACACCAGATACAAGAGGTGGAGGTAGAGACTCCATCTCTTGATGAGAGAAGTGGCAGAGTCAAGCTGCAAATGGTGAGTGCACAAAGATGGGAGGAATTATTGTGGTCATTTCCACAAGAAATCTACCAAGCTGCCTTACCAAAAGCCCTGCAATTAGGTCAAAAGACAAATGACAAACCTAGAAAAATATGTGTAACTCAAATCACAAAAGATTAATTTAGCTAATATGTAAGGACCTCCTATAAATTAAGAAAAAGACCAAACTGCAATATCTAAATGGTTAAAGAACAGACAGTTTCAAAAAAAGGAAATAATGTCTTTTGTATTTTGTATTATATTTAACCACGTATTTGTGGAAATGGAGAGGGAAATTTTTTTTTAACATTTTATATTTTTATTCCCCACCCCCAAGAGGAGGGAAATTTTTAAGGTCATTTAGATACTCTAAAAAAATGCCTGCTTCTTAATCACATGGTATAAAATTTTTTGAAGTATAAAAATATACACAGTGAAAAATTTCCTTTTTTACTTATAAAATATTGTACCATGCAGGAATTTTTAATATTTCAAAATTTTCAAATGTTTCAATCATTTCATTTATGGTTTCCGGATTTTGATGATACGTTTCTGACTATAATTATTTAAAAATCAAAACATTAAAATTCCTCCCTGATTTCTTGTACTATCTTTTTTTTTAAATTAAATATTTAAATCTTTGATCCTTTGAAATTATCCTGACATAAGGTGTGTGGTATGGATTTAACACCATGTGTTGAATTATCGATCTCTCTACTACTGATTTTTTTTTTGACAGTTGTGAAATGTAAGGACCTCCTTACATTTTATTCTGATACTTCTGATCAGTTGAACAACTTATCTAGAACAAATTACCAGATAAATTTTACATTATGTCTTCAGGACTGGGGTTTTACAGTGACTTCAAATTTGGGGTCTTCAAATTTGAAGTCAGGAATCACATTTATGTCTGCTTTATCATACATTTGCTTAAGCTTAAAAAGCTTCCTCCCAAACTCTTGCTAATATTCTGGGCCAGTATCAACAGGTCCTCCAGACGACTGTCACTTAGTTCTGTATTCTCTAATCTTGTCCACAAAGAGATTCTGTACAGGATCAAGTTCTTTACTAAATGCCACTGCTTTAACAGCAATATTCCTCCTCAAATGGACTGAAATTGCAGACTGAATGGTAGAGGAGAATCTGAAGAGCCTCTGAAGGATCATAGTGACTCCTGCACTCTGTCTAGAGCTGCCAGAGGCACGGCTGCTGCCACCGTTCTCTCTCTACTACTGATTTAAAAGGTCATCTTTTCCATAAACTATTCCTGCATATATTAACATTTGGAAGTAGACAGGTGAGCTGATCAGAAAGAATGACAGCAGACCCTTGAACAAGAAGAGTAGGAGAAATGTAACATAACTGGAGTTATAGAACCTTTCCTTTTAACAAGTGACTGTATGACAACTGTCATAACAGAACTCCTGAAGGACACTTAACCACCAGCAATATAGAAAACTAACATTTTTAAATATGAAAACTATGTATTTCGGCATAAAAATGAAACACACAACCAGAAACCACTACCCTATCAATAATGACATTATCTCATCTAAGAACACAGAAATTAAATTATTAAGAAATGCCAACAGGAAACAATTCTTTAAAGTCCTATTTAATTTACTCTGTTAGGGAAGACAAAGTTTATTTGGCTCTGGTCACAGTTCCATCATATCTACTTTTTTTGTAAGTTCAGCTTCAATGGTATCCTAGAAGAAGAAAGAAATAATCTGAAATGCTATAAAGAAGGACATAAAACAGGTGCTCTCACTTCTACTGTTATTTAAAATAAGCAAAAAAGAAATTAAAAAAAAAACATTACAAATATTAAATATTCCCTTGCTGTTATATGTCTCCCTTTTCCCAAACCCTAAGGGTTTTCAGACTCTTGATTCTAATAAACATCTAAAGAAGGAAAAACAGTTTAAAAAAATGAATTAGTGTAATGGTACATGACTAGATTTGTGTGCCCTTTACTCCTTAAACAATGTACTCCCGTTACACCTCTCAGATCACCTCTCTTCCATTTTCATGGCCACTGTTCTCATCACTTCTTACCTGGCTTACATAGGTCAACTGGTTTCGCCAATTTTCTTTATCCTTCCTCCAATCCACCCTGTACACTCATTACAGAATCATCTTCCTAAAGAACTGACATGATCAGAAAGCATAGCTTTGACCACAGTTCTCTTTGGCTTAAAAAACAAGGAAACACACAGGAACTTTCAGTAGCTCCCTACAGACTCCCTTCTCTTTGTCTTAAAGGCCCTCTACATCATAAACCAATTGACTTTCTTTAGTCCTATCTTCCATTGCATACTCCTAGGCAGCTGGACCTCATTACCTGCCGAAGCTTACCTTTATTTTTCAGCTCCTGTGCATCTGCTAATTCCTTTTGCCTAGAATATTCTATGTCTCACAACCCTCTCCCTTCTCACTCAGGAAAATCTAAACAAAAATTTAAAAGACATAAAAGACAACTATCTTTTTTTTATAGAAAATATATATACACATATGTCAAGAAACTATTAAAAGATGCACAGGAACGATACACAGAGTCTTTGGGACTATGGTTTACCTCTAAGGAGGAAGGTAAGAAGGATGAAGGGAGCTTAAGCTATATCGACATTTATTTTATTTCTTTTTTTTAAACCTGAAAAAAAAAAAGCCACATAATTTTGCTTTTGCTTCTTCCAATTTTCACCTGAGCAAGAGATGGATTCTTTTAAAGAAAAACAAAATAAAGAAAGGTTATATTGTTTCAATTAGGACTCAAAGTGAAAAAATGCAACAATCCTTTTCAAAAGGCAAAAAACCTTACAGGGAGTATATCCCATGAAATTCAGCTTAGATTTTAAATCCTTAAGCATGGACTTACTACTTTCACGATCATTCAGTGCCCGTAGGGAAGGTTGGAGGAGATGACTTATTTTTTAATTCATAAAAATAATTACCGGCATTAAATCTAAATAAGACTCCAATTTTTTCTTCAAAGGTATAGTCTGTCGTTTTAGTTCTGCCAATTTCTGGGAGTGAAAAAAACAGTCACAGAGTAATAGAGTTATTCACAATGCAACTAAATAGTGACCATTTCTGAAATAAAACACAGCAAAGCATTAATATTAGGATATTTTAAATAACATATCAAATAAAGAGCTTCGAAGATAAATAGCCAAACTCACTTCCAATGGAATCAATCCTTTTAAGATACTTAAAATGGGAAAGTTAAACTCCCATTTATTACGGATAAGATTTAAATGTGTTGTCTAGGAATACAAAATAATG
This sequence comes from Pteropus medius, assembly GCF_902729225.1. Lineage (NCBI taxonomy): Eukaryota > Metazoa > Chordata > Mammalia > Chiroptera > Pteropodidae > Pteropus > Pteropus medius. Next base: position 21,169,948 of record NW_024340849.1, read on the forward strand.
TGATTAAGAGGAATTGAAATGTAAGAGAATAACTAGAGTCTCAAATACATATTTGTGAATTGTGAACTTTAGATTTCAAAAATCAAAGTACAAAAAAAAAAGCCTTAATAATAAAACAAAACCCCCTATTACTTCCTCTCTCACCAAAACAGATGTAACCCTTATATAACCTAAAAACCCAGAATTGCACTCTACAGGAGTTTGGGGGCCTGCGTTATTACTGAACACCGAAAGAGAAAGACCTAGATGGTTAGTACATAGTCCCTCAATAAATTGAATAAATAAATCAATATTGTATAACTGACTAGTAAAGAGTTTCTAGCATATAGTAATAAATAAAAGAAACCAAACAAATGTGGGGATATATACAGCTAACAAGGAATAAAGTTATCAATACTGGTGAACATATGGTACAGGAATAAAGAGAAAAGAATCAGGTCAATAGTGAATAAAGCTCTATAAAAAGCAATGAAAAAGCAGATTTTAAAGAAAGTTAAATTGGGTTAAAATAAGCTCACCTCTGAAAGTGCTACTAGTGACTGATGAGACAGAGACGTATCCATGCCTCTGGCTGAAAGTTTCTCCTACAATTACACAAAAGGGGGTTCAGTTAAGAAGATTACTTTCAAAGTGACCATCATGAAATATTTTCAACATATAACCCAGTAAAGAGATGCTACAAATCTCAGATGAAAAGCGACACATGCATCTAAGCTCTTTTACATTGCACACGAATTGTTTCCGTAGTCACGGGTTTGTGAAAAGAAGGTGCAGTGCTGCAGAGCCTGGGCTTCAGAGTCTGGCTGTCTGCGTTTAAAGCTGTACTGGCTGCTAAGCAGCTACTTAACCTTGGGCAAGTTACTTGTCTTCTCTGTAGCTCCCCTATCCGTAAAAAGGGAATACTAATGCTGTCTAGTTGTGAAGATGAAGGTCAAAAAGAAGTCTGAAGAGAGCTAACTATATTTGGTCCTTCACATGTACCTCTGCAGCTCTGATCCCACATCTGAACTCTTCTGACTTGGCTTTTAGGAAGTCCATATTCTGAAGACGGTTGTCAACTTTGGCCCTTTCTGTAGACAGATGCAACTCTGCCTTCTTGAGATCCCTTTAAAAAGTAAAGTTGAAAACATTTTCTTCTCCTCAGTGAAATTATTATCAAAAAGAAACGCTACTACTTTTTGGATTCAACTCTAGATTAGCCAAGAGTAGACAACACACTTGCTTGATTTTCTACCATAAATTTATATCCTAGACTAGCTCCCAGGTCATCTTCCCCTCCATGTTGCTACGTGGGATTTTTCTCAAAGAATATTGAATAATTTTAAGATTAATCTATGCCAATTATTCCTGGAAAAAGTAAATCTTCTGCTCAAAAAGGTAATTTAATATATCCTAAAGCCAATTTGAATTACGGAGATCCTAAAGGCCTCTCTCTTAAATGTGATGTGACACAGTGCCTTGCACATACATACTCAGTATTTGTTGAATAAATTTATACGCCAACAAATTACTTGTGTATATACATACTCCTGATCCACAGCATCTAATCTCTAGGGCAATAGGGGCCTAAAGGAGGTCCAGAGGATCAGGAAAGATACCAGAGCTCTAGTAAGAAAGGGCAACAAGATATAATGTACTTTAAGTTACATTGTAACTTATAAGTAAGAAAAATAAAATTCACATACATTTTGAAAATTATAAAACCCAGGTTATTTGTAAAAAAGAGGAATAAAGGTAAGAATTTGTATAAAAATTGAAAGGCGACTCCCCCCCCGCCGCCACCTCCACCTATGTCATTTTCTACTTAAAAAACATTTTAGGGACCCATTTTTAAATGTTGTTTTAATCATATCTATTGATTTAGAAACTAAATCCAACAATGTCCTCTTACTGCCTTTATAAAAAAAATTGTTGCCACTTGCAACTCAATTACTTACTCTCGTAGACATTTTTCTAATACTAAAGTTGCAGTTAGATTTTTTTCCAGTTTTGCCAATTCGAGCTTGATTTCTTCATTTTTGGATTTGGTACGAAAAAGATCAGAGGTCAAATCATTCACTGCAGGGATAAAACTAAAAAAAGAATCTGGTCACATAAATGGACATTAAGGATAATAATAACAATTATTCTTCACTTCTAACTAACTTTAACTCTATGTAGATTCTTCCATAACCACACTGTTTCATACCTCTATGCACTCTGTACATGCTGTTCCCATTCCTGGAAAGCCCTTCTTCAGCTGGTAAATTTCCATTTGTCCTTCAAAACTCAAATATGATTTGCTCCCATCCTGGAGTTATTATCCTATTCATCCCTGCTTCCCCAGTACCTTGTATATATAAATATACAAATATATAAATATATATTGCCTAGCATATAACTGGTATTTGGTGTCTGCTGAATTGACTTAAGTCTAGATGTCTGCTGCTATACAGCCTACGTGTTCTTATACCTGAAACACTACTCTTGAGCATATATATATCTATATATATCTATATATATTACCTATATATATATCTATATAAATATATAGATATATCTAGATATAAATATAAATTCCAAGCCCTTATATTGGCAATGAAGCAGAACACTGTACAGTTCTCTGATTATAAGTTGTAGTGGTAATCCTAGTTAAGATAGGGCCACCAGTGATAGTCATATGAACTTTAGATTCAGATTGGGTTTGAATCTCAACTCTTATAATTATAAAAAAGAGGGTTAGTTAAGAACTTTCCTCCTAGGGTTGTTGGAAGAATAATGTTATTATGCAAGTGAAATGCTTGTCACAAAGAATAAAGGTCCTTAACCTACTCTACCCAATATTGTAGGGACACAACCAAAAGTCACTATGCTTAACCGGATGATTTAGTCTACTGCTTTTCTTATTGTATACTTATAGGGAACAATGTAAGTGATACCTTCTCCCTTTCCAAATATACATGAGAACCAAGCTTCACAAACCTAATCCTAGGGGGGAAAAAAAAACCCACTAAAATTTACCCAATACTAAGTTTTTCTGAAGTAATTATAAATACTCACTAGCAATGATAGTTAATTAAATTCAGTGCTTTGGCATTTACTGTTAATTTCCTACACAGAATTACCCTGAGAAAAAGTCTTGAGGTCAAGACTTTATAGCATATGATTGCAGAAATTAAAACTGTCACAAGAATTACCTAGCTAGTGAGGTATCCTTTGTTTCGAGGGCCACCGCACTGTCAACCAAAGCATTCAGATAGTTAGAACCAGTGCTAGAGAGATTGGCAGGCGAAAAATTCACACTCTCCATGAGAAGGTCTTGAAGATGCTTGGCTGAAAAGATATGAGAGTTCTATAATGACTAAGATGTTTATTTTAATTTTTAATAGCTTAATTGAAATCTTTCACATATCATACAATCCACCCACCCTAAAGTATGTAATTCAATGGCTTTTAGTATATTCAGAGAGATGCACCAATCAATGCAATCAATTTTAGAACATTTTCATCACCCCAAAAAGAAACCCCATAATCTTTAGTCATCTTTTTCTGATTCCCCAATCCAAGAAGCCCTAGCAACCACTAATCTACATCTGTCTCTATTCATTTGCCTGTTATGGACATTTCATATAAATGGTATCGTACAATACGTGGTCCTTTGTGACTGGATTCTCTTATTTAGCATAATGGTTTCAAGGTTAACCCATGCTGTAGCAGACATCAACACTTCATTACCTTTTTATGGCTGAATGTTATTCCATTGGATAGATCTATCTCCATTTTATTTATCCATTCATCTATTGATGGACATTTGGGTTGCTTCTACATTTTGGCTACTGTGAAAAATGTTGCTGTAAACATTCGTGTATAGGGTTTGATATGCATATATGTTTTCATTTCTCTCGGGGATATATCTAGGAGTGGAACTACTGGTCTTGTGGTAACTCTGTATTTAACTGTTTGAGGAATTGTGAGACTGTTTTCAAAAGCGACTGTATGATTTCACATGCTCTCCAGTAGTGTACAGGTTCCAACTTCTCCACATCTTCACCAACAGTTGTTATTATTTGTCTTTTTTTGTTGTTTAGTGACCATTTGCAGAACTGAATAATGATCAATGAAATGATAACTTAAGACCTGAATATTTGTCTTTATGATGATAGCCCTTCTTGTAGGTGTGAAGTAGAGTTGTAGTTTTGATTTGTATTGTCCTAATGGCTAATGATGACATGCTTACTGGCCATTTGGGTATCTTCTTGGGAGAAATGTTTATTCATATCCTTTACCCATTTTTAATTGGGTTATTTATGTTTTCATTATCGAGATGCAAGAGTTCTTTATATGTTGTAAGTACAAGTCCCTTATCAGATATATGATTTGCAAATACTGTCTCCCATTCTGTGGGTTGTCTTTTCATTTACTTAACGATGTTCTTTGCGAACAAAAGTTTTTAATTTTGATGATGTCCGATTTACCTACTCCTTTTGTTGCTTGTGTTTTTGGTGTCATAGCTAAGAAACCATTTCCAAATTTAAGGTCACAAAGATATACATCTGTGTTGTCTTCTGAGTTTTAGGTTTAGCTCCCAGATTTAGATTTTTCATTAATTTTTTTTTCATTCATTTTGAGTTAATCCTTATGTATGGTGTGAGGCAGAGTCCTGCTTCATTCTTTTATATGTGGATATCCAATTATCCCAGCACTATTCATTGAAAAGACTGTTCTTTCCTCCATTGAATTATCTTGTCACCCTCGTGAAAAATCAAATGACCAGGAGTTTGACTTCCAGCCTAATAGCACGAGGAGCTCTGTGGACCTGCTCTCCAGCAAAACTGGTGAAAATTGTAAAATGAAACAAAACACCACAATTTGAAGCTTTAGACAAACAGGAAATAAAGAAACATCTATTCAATAAAATCTATGAAAATTCATTGACGGTAAGAGTGCGATATTTGAACCAAGACTACTCTCTCCTCCTCCCTCCCAGCTCAGTGAGACAGAAACTCAACTCAATTATTGCAGTCGAGATCACAAGGCTCCCTCTGCCCCCGGCTCCCAGATAGAGGACTCTTCCTTGACAAGAGGAAAAGGACTTCAATGTTTCTCGTCCTGCCACCAGCTCTCTGTTGCTAAGATGAAGTCCTAGGCGAATGTGGTCAAGAGGTGTGGGCTCTCTTCCTCTACCCAGCCACTGCTTTTGGAATGAAAGCTCTACCTTGGGTGAGGCACACTGAGAATACTGGGCCTCGATGGCCCTTGGACCAGCTCATAAGGTGGTAGTTCCATACCAGGAAAGGAAAGCCAAGAGAACCTAATGCTGCTGTACTCCCTCTCTCCCAAGCACTTAGCATCTATATTGAGAGTGTCACTCAGAGAAAAACCTTGCCATCGTCTCTACTCCCTGCCCCAGAGCCCTGGCTCAGAGATTTTGTCTGGAGGAGAAACAAGCCATAAAACAGCTCCAATTACCTTCCCAAAGGAACTGAGTTAATTGGCAACAGAGTCTGAAGAAGTTCAAGTCTAAGGACACCCACAAGAACAGCGAAAGTTGTAGTAAAAGGCAACTGGGAGGACAGTCAAGATGTAGGTTAAATTGTAGGCCACCTAGTTTGCATGGAAGAACCAGAAAAGAAATCTACGAGGAGCCATTGTTGGGTCAGGACAAATATCAAACACTAATCTCAGAAACTACTCTTTTAATGATGCTAGAATTAGATTGGATTAGCTTGTAGAGTAATATATGTCCCCAAGGCATTGTTGAAAACAATAATTAGCTATCAATTAGTAAAATTTTACAGTTAGGTGTGGTCAATGAAAGAGAGGAAGACAGTCTTACCAAAACTACTGTCATCCCAGCGTGGCTGTGGACATACTCAAGTACAGATGCTCCTCAGTTTATGATGGAGTTACATCCGGGTAAAAATGGACGAGGTAGAAAAGTCGATAAGGAAACAGAATACCTGAATAACAGTATAACCAACTAATCTAACAGACACTCTAAAAACACTCCAAAACAACATCAGAATATACATTCTTCTCAAGTGGATATGGAACTTTCTCCAGGATATAGCTTTATGTTAAACCATAAAACAAACCTCAATAAATTTAAAAGGATCAAAATAATACAAAGTATTCTTTATCACAATGGAATGAAATTAGAAATTAAAGTATTCTGTATCACAATGGAATGAAATTAGAAATTAGGAAAAAACTTATATATAAATATGTGGAATTAAACAATACATTCCTAATAACCAATGTGTCAAGAAGAAATCAGGAAATTAGAAAATACTTTAAGATGAATTAAAATGAAAACACAACATACCAAATATTATGGGATGTGTCAAAAACAGTGCTCAGAGGGAAATTTATAGTTGTAATTCTTGTATTAAGAACAAAAGATCACAAATCAATAGCCTAATATTCCACTATAAAACACTGAGAAAAGAGCAGACTAAACTAAAGCTAAGCCAAAGGAAGGAAGTAATAAAGATTAGAATGAAAATTAATGAAATTGAGAATAAAAAACAACAGAGAAAAAGCAATGAAACCAAAAGCTTGTTCTTTGATATAAACAAAATTGAAAAACCTTCACCTAGATTAAGAAAAGAGAGATTCAAATTACTAGAATCAGAAACGAAATAATAAAAAGGATTATAAAGCAATACTATGAACAATTGTACAGAACAATTTAGATAACTTAGACGAAATGGACAAATTCCAAAAAGGACACAAACTACTGAAATTAACTCAAGAACAAATAGATAATCTGAATAGATCGATAACAAGTGAAGAGACTGAATTAGTACTCAAAGAAAACTCAGGCCCAGATGGCTTTACCACCGAATTCTATCAAATATATAAAGAAGAATTAATACCAATTCTTGACAACTCTTCCAAATATAGAATGCAGGGAAAACTTCTCAACTCTTTCAATGAGGCCAGTATTATCTCGATAGTTAAACTAGACAAAGACATAACAAGGAAAGAAAACTATGGACCAATATCTCTTATAAATATGAATTCAAAAATTCACAAAATAGTAGCAAACTGAATCCAGCAACCTATAAAAAAGTTATACAACATGAGGATGTGGATTTATCTTTAAAATAAACATTGATTCGGGAAAAAAATGGCATAGGTGACAGAGGCTTTGTTCATCACTCTTGTGACCAAATCGAAGTTGTGACAGAAACATGGAGCAAACAGCAAGCAAAGTCACCTGGGATCTAGATGAACAGAAGCACTGCAACTAGGGAGAAAAATAAGAAATCACCCTACAATGGTAGAAGGTAGGAGTGGGTGAAGACTTAAGGCTGCCTGGTCCCCAGTGGCTGAGTGGGACAGAGGCTACTGCAGCAGCAGCCAGAAGCTGAGATGCCTCCTAAAGGGACCGTGTCCCTGCTGGGGGTGGGGGTGGAAGGGCACCAGTGACTTACAGGGGGACACTGAGTTGTCTGAGTGAGAGCCAGAGGCGAGCCTCTCTCTGGAGCAGAAGTGCTGGTGGTATCCATTGTTCCTCTGCTGAGCCTTCCCCTTACCCCAGTGTGCTGACTCAGCACTGCCACAGTGAGACATCATCATTGAACTGGATAAGAGAGGTTGCTTTGCCCAGAGGATTCCCTGAAACTCCACCTCCCCCAACTTGCGGTCCTACCCAAGCCACATCCAGTTGTGGCCTTAGTGACAGTCCAGTGCTCCTTGCTGAGCAGAGCCTAGACTCACATTGGTGGCAGCTAACTGCGGTTTCTGGTGTGGCCTCTTGAGGCAACTGTAAGCACAGCATCTGTGGATTGCTTGATGAACCTTAACAGATGGCCACGGACGGGCATAGGCTGGGGCTAAACTTGGCCTGCAGCTGAACCTCTCTCAAGAGGACTGTGCCACTGGACACCTACTATACAAAGCCACGCTAATAAGACCGGGAGACTTAAGAGCTTTGGTTAGTACATAAAAACAGACATAGAAAAGCAGTCAAAATGGGAAGATAAAAAAGCAGAAACCATATGAGAGAACGGAACAGAGATCCAGGAATAATGAAATCAAGCAATTGATGCGGAGTTCAAAACACTGGTTATAAAGTTGCTCAATGAACTTAGGGAAAGAGTAGATGAACTCAGTGAGAACTTCAACAATGAGATAAAAAACATAAAAATGGAAGTGGAAATTATAAAAGGGAACCAGTCAGAAATGAAGAATGCATTATCTGAGATGAAGAGTATATTAGAGAAAATCAACAGAGTGGATAAAGAAGAGGATCAAACCACCAATTTTGAGGATGGGGAAGCCAAGGACACTCAATTAGAATGGCAAGAAAAAAGCAGCTAAGGCTATAAAAATAATTTTAGGAGCCTATGGGACACTATTAAATGTAAAAATATTCGTGTCATAGGGGTACCTGAAGGAAAACAAGAAGTTGAAAAGCTATTTGAAGAAATAATGATGGAAAACTTCCCTAACCTGGTGAAGGAAATAGACATACAACCCCAGGAAGCTCAGAGAGTCCTCAAAGAGGCCCACACCAAGACACATTATAATTAAAATGCCAAAGGTTAAATACAAAGAGAGAATCTTAAAAGCAGCAAGAGAAAAGCATATAGTTACCTACAAGGGAGCTCCCGTTAAGGCTGGTAGCTGATTTCTCAAAAGAAACTATGCAAGACAGAAGGGCTGGGCAAAAAATATTCAACGTGATGAAAACCCAGGATCTACAACCAAGAATACTTTACCCAGCAAAGTCTTCATTCAACGTGATGAAAACCCAGGATCTACAACCAAGAATACTTTACCCAGCAAAGTCTTCATTTAGAGTTGAAGGATAAAGAGCTTCCCTGACAAAAATAAGCTAAAGGAATTTATCAACACCAAGCCAGTATTATAGGAAATGTTGGAGGGACTTCTTTAAGAAGAAAAAACATGTATCAAAAACACGAATAAAGAATGGCAATAAGTACATTCTTATGAACAAGTACCTCAAATGGAAAAGAATTAAGTGCTCCAACCAAAAGAAAGAGTGGCTAAATGGATAAGAAATCAAGACCCCTACATATGTTGTCTATAAAAGACTCACTTCAGATTAAAAGACATTCACAGACTAAAAGGAAGGGGATGGAAAAAGATATTGCCTTGATGGACCTAAATGGTATTGAGCTGAATGAAATAAATCAGATAAAGATAAATATCACATGATTTCACATACATATGGAATCTAAAGAACAAAATAAACAACAACAACAAAAACTCATAGATAAAGAAAATAATTTGAGGGCTACTAAGATGGGAGAGGGTTTGGGGGATGGCAAAAAAGGGCAAAGGGATTATGAAGTACAAATAGATAGTTACAAAATAGACATGGAAATATAAAGTGTAGCATAAGGAAAATAGTTAACAATGTTATAACAAATATGTAAGGGGGAAGAGGGGTACTAGATTTAGTGGGGTGATCACTTTGTTATGTGGATCTCTGATCACTATGCTATACTACTGAAACTGGTATATTATTGTATGCCAACTATAATTAATAAAAACTCATTGAATTGTACAATGTAAATATGAGTAACTAATTCTCTATTATACTTCAATAAAGCTGGAAAAAATAAAAAACACTGATTCAACATCTGAATGTCAATTAATGTAATACATCATAACAATAGAATAAAAACAAGTCACCCAATTATCTCAACTAGAAAAAGCATTTGATGAAATCTAACACGCTTTCATGATAAAGGCACTCAACAAGTTAGGAAGAGAGGGGAACTTTCCTAAGTTGATAAAGGACATCTAGAAAAAACCCACAGCTAACAACATACTTAATGGTGAAGACTGAATGCTTTCCCTCTAAGATCACGAAGAAGATAAGGATTCCCTTACTTGTCACATCTATTCAACTTTTTATTGGAGGTTCGAGCCGGGGCAATATCTTTTCATTTTCCTCCTCAACTGAAGAAATGGCAGCATGAAGAATGGTTTCAATAGTTTCATCTGTATTGGTCATGATTAAACAGTCTTCATACAAAAATTTTACATCCTTTCCCAATTCCTGAAAATATTTCGAAAATGTTCCAACCTCATGTACTGCAAAGAACTGTACTTTGCAGAAATGAAAACTGTATCTAAAAAATGATTTTGAGCTCAAAAGTCATTTAAGTCCAAATGACTTTATGGTATCACTACTTAGAATTTAGAGTTACAAATGGAGGAAGCAAAACCTCCCTAATAGTATACATGAATCTATACTTGTTATAGGGTCCCACAAATTCTATTTTCTGCTGGATACTTTCACTGTCCAAAGAAGGAAAAACTTAGAAAAGAGGTCTAATGGTTAGTCCATGACATGCAGCGTTAACAAATATCAATGGAAGTAGGATTGTTCTAGATATTTAAATATGGAAAATTGTGTCAAAATTTGTATACATTAAAAAAACATTTGCTAATTAACATGTCATCCTAAAAGGCACCTAAGGGCAGACATAAATAATCTTATTTTGAAAATCCTTAGATTTTTTTTTCCTACTTACAGAGTATTACAGACAAAAAGCTCTTAGAAAATAAGATTTTTCTGGACTCAAAGCTTCTTCTTCCATACTACATTTTAATAACTACAAAAATAAAATCATTTAAAAGTAAAACAATTTTAAAAGCACTGAAGAGTATGACTAGAAAGGAGCATCACAGGAGGAGTTTTAGGGAGTGACAGAACTGTTCTGCATCCTGATTGTGGAAGTAGATTTCAGAATTCATATGTGTTAAAACAGTACACCAAAACAAAAAGTCAGTTTTACTGTATTGTAATTTTTAAAGGAAATGAGAACAAAGCATGTATACAGGAGAATTAAATATAAATTACACTACATTCAAAATGTTGTATGTGATACATATGGTTAAATAGAGAGCAAATATAGGTCTCACTTCCCTTCTCTTTTGTATATTCCCACCTATAAAAAGATTTTTATAAATCTTTTTTTTTGTGGTTTGTATTATAAAAATGACTGATGTCTTAAATGAACTTTTTCAAACTACATATGCACATCAGAAAATTTTAATGCAGTCCCATGAATACAAAGCAATGGAGCTATTTGTTCAAGTCTCACAGTTCATAGCTGCCACCCCAGGTGTCCCAATGGCTCATTTTAACTAAAGCATGGGAACTGGAAGCAGGCCAAAAAGATACAGAAGTGAAACATCACAGATACCTTTTATATCAAGCTAGTAAGTTTAGACTCATGTTTCAAGGTTTACTGTTTTGCTACCTGAGTACCAATAAAATACATACTATAATGAAATTTATATTTTAAGTTACTACAAGATATCAAGACGAATCTGGGTAAAATAAAAAAGCAAAACCAATAAGTACTCTACACGAAATTAATCTTGTACATTTTAGTGTTATAAAATTTGGCTACCTCTAGTTATTATCTCATTCAAAACTGTGGAATTAATCTCACCTTCTGATTCATATTCACTTGCTTTCTGTTTCAAGTCCTCTATTACCAGGTGGACGTCCCTGTCCCGGACTCTGTTGCGTTCTGAAAGGTGATGTAAAATCTCTGTGGTCCGTGGATTCACCTCGTATTGTGGAATGGGGTGATCTCCAAATATTTTTTTCAGCCATGCAGCAACCTAATCATTGACAGGAAGACAAATATTGTAATGGCACGAAGCAAATACAACAAAGTGATGAGAAGCAAACGAATCTTTCTGTGAATCTTCTGGCTTCCGACTTCACATCCTAACTTGTCATTGAAGAGACAGATACCAGATGTTAGGAAATAAAAAGTGAACGGTGAGGCTCGGCTGAATGGTGGGTTTGGGTTCAGCAGTACCGCTTCAGTATTTGGGGAGGGATTTTGTAGCATGGGGTTCCACAACACCTCTCTCAATCCGACTCCAAGCAAAGAAAGGCCGGGGAAGGTAGGGAAACGCCCTTCCCAAGTCGTTCTAAGCAGAGGGGGGCTCGCAGATCGTGAAAGCGGCACTAAAGATGGACCAGCGTAGTAGTGTGAGGAAAACAGTAATCGTGGCGCACCCAGGAGACCAGCCAGCGAGGCGGGCGTGTCAAAGACCCGGTTCTAGGAGACCGCAAAGTCCCGCTCCCGCCCCCATCACCTGCGCCTCTTTCTCTTGCGCTTCCATAGCCACCTCTCCCGCCATTTCTCGAGAAGCGCCTCGCGGGAGAAGTGCCGGACTCTCCTTGCAGGCCCCGCCCACACACCGTTGGTCCCGCCCCCTCGGGGACCGGGATTTCCGGGAGTTGTAGTTTTTACTGAGACTCCAGGCTGCTGAGCGCTTAGACAAGCAGCTGTAAGGCTCTAGCACCGCAAACCTCTCCTGGCTTTCCAGCACCCCAAACCTCTTCTCGCTTACTACTTCGCCTCTCCCTCCGCCCTCCATGGTATAATCTACAGGACGAGAACCAGGCTGTGTTTTCTTTCTATTTTCTATGTATTTTCTTCCTATTTTTATATCTCACTTGAATCACTTGCCTTAAAAAAATACTTGAAACTTGTTTTTTGGATAGCAGATGTTTGTGTTTCTTCCACACCGAGTGCATGAACTTAAAATTTTATTTAACCCTGGAAATATTAACTGCAGAAATCTTAATCTTATCCGTTAGTTTCCGCCACCAAAGAACTAAATGTGCTGGAGACTTTTAAAATGGTTGCAAGCATCCAACTGCTGGCACTGTCACTGCCACTCAGCCATTCTTCTATTCATTCCTTGCCTTCCCTAAAGTTCTCTCCTCTCTCCATCACTCTAATTAACACTGTGAGAGGTTTTTCACATTGCTACAGCAATGTTTAGTTTTCTGTGTTTTCCTATTTTTGTTTCGTTTTTACAGGAACTCTGTAAAATAGACGGACACACAGTATTTTACCCATTTTTTTCATTAAACGGCACACACATAGATTAAATGACTTGACCAAGATTAGGTGGTAGAGCTGGAACCTGACCACAGTGTTCTGGCTTTAGTTGGGTGTTTCAGTCTCTTCAGGTTATACCACACGGCTGTCCAGCAACCTCCTGTGTTATATTAGGAAAGGTAGACTATGTCCTCGACTTTCTGTGATGTGTAGTTTAAACTGTGGGTCAGACTTAGCACCAAATATGTTTCTCCTAAGTCGCATGCATATTTGAAATGATTCTTTTCAAAGGAATTTTATTAACTAGTCAATACCATATTGCATAGCTTTCTGATTGTTTCAAATATATCTGCTTAGTAATCAAATTTCATATAAGTTGGTACAGCCCTGAATACAGGGGAAAAAGTTATCTTTATGCCCTTTATCTACATTAATCACTATTAATTTTACAAACTATCCCTGCAATTTTGTTGTCTTTATAAACCAATATTTTTCCTATTCCTACCTATTCCTACCTCTTCCTAACTATTCATACCAGATTGAATCCCAGAAGGACTGTCGTATTTACTTACCTATGGCTCACCCTGAAAGGCAGAATATTAAAGAAAGGGATTGCTGACCATACATTTGCAAGCTATTTTAGGAGATGACCTTTTTAACTCAAGATATTCATATGCCCTTCCGCCCCACCCCCATTAAGATTTTGGGTGCAAGTTCGAATTTGGTGGAGGAAGCTGAAAGATGCTTCTCAGAAGAATTACAAACGAAGTTACGTTAATAGTCTCCATTATCGCAAAATACCAAACACGCCCCTCCCCCCCATTCTGTACATACCACAAAAATCTGAGGACCACAAAAATTCTGAGAAAAAAGTCTCCCTCCAATCTTACCGGGTCGGTACAGAAAGTTATTTTCATCATTTCCGTTTTACTCCACATGGAAAAGTAGAATCCCTACTATCATGAAACTAGTTGCTGGTAGAGGACAACTTGAGCCCTACTCCAATCTGGAGAGAGACAGCTGTACTGATTCTGGACCATTCTCAGGAGGATTGCCAACCACTCTTACTTGAACTCCTTGTCTTGTTACAGTTTTTAAACATTTTGCCCTAATTCACAATTAGGTAGAACCTGAAATAATTGCGATTCTCCAATTTAGGTTTGTATGGTGTGAGTGCTTGTCAAAATTCAGACAGGTCCAAATTTTCGACTCAGAGTCTGGGTTTAAATCTCGCCACGTGAGCATCAATCCGCTGGGCAGAAAGCGCTCTGCGGTAGACACGCCTAGGGGGCGGGTAACTGTTTACTATTGTTACGGCTCCGATGTTTAGTAGCTGTAGCTTCGGAGCGGACACTACCGACCTGCATCACCGTGAAGCGAGCCTCGTCTGGGTACGCGGTGACGCCAACATCCCCTTGCAACCGGATTGGGGCCTGGGCACTGCTACTTAGCGGGTTCCGCTACCCAAGCGGTCGCCCCGGGCAACCACAAAGTCAACTCGAAAGACCAAAGTAAATCTGTAGTGAATGCCTGGGCCGAAGCTGGCAAAGGTCTAACCACTCATTTTGAAGTTTAAATATGAAAATGATACTTAAAAAAAAAAAAGTAACCGCCCCCACTCCCTGCAAAAGGCAGATTTTCGTCCGGAGGTGAAAGCTAGGGGCGGTACTTCCGGGTCAGGTGGGCCGGCTGCCTTGACCTTCCTCGCCGCTCGGCCATTTTGTTCCAGTCAGTCCCGAGGCTGCGGCTGCAGAGGAAGCACCCGAAGAATATCTGCAAAGATGCTGTCTGTGCGCGTCGCCGCAGCCGTGGCCCGCGCCCTCCCTCGACGGGCCGGGCTGGTGAGCGCCAGGAACCGGTGGGCTGGAGGTGGCCCGGTGGGTGGTGGTGTGCTGATTCGGGAGCTCTTTCTGCAAGCGGATGGGTAGTGGTGTGGTGATTAGGAAGCTGTTTCTGCAAGAAGGGAGAGAGACTGTAGCAGGCGCCGCCATCTTGCAGCGCTGATTGCTCCGGCAGACAGGGCGGGCGGCGGAAGAGCCTTTTTGCTTTCCCTTTGTGTGGGGTGGTGCAGAGTGCTGCAGAGGAGACAATGACCTTGATGCCGACCAGAGATACAGCCTCAGGAGGATTCCCTCTTCTGCTGGGAGCGGCCCACGAGGGGGCCTTGGGTGAAGGTCAGGGTTTGGGCGCTTGCTGTCGCTGGCCTGCTCTGAAACGGCGAGGCTCGGCCTCCCTGATTTCCCCGGGATTCCCTCGCTGAAGGTCAGAGCGAGCTGGGAAAGCCTGACATTGTATGAAGGTCAGCAGGCCCCGGCATTTAACCTCTGCTCGGAGGTCGGTTCAAAGGAAAGCAATCAATGAAGGTGGTTTTCTGGATACCTTACGCACCTTCTTAGTGTTGATTAGTGAAACGATTGTGAAAACACCGAACAGGTACAAATATGCATTTCATGTGGCCGATACTGTGACAGCAGTGAAGCTGGCTTGTCATCGTCTCGGTCTGGCAGAAAGAAGACTTTGTGATGCTTTGATATGTTTAAGATTTTTGTCCCTGAGGAATTGTTAGGCAGTGATTGCGAACTCAAGGAAAATAGAACGTAGTTGGCAAATACCTGTAAAGATCAATGTCCTTCATTACTTATCTCCCTTAAAATTAAGAACACAACCCTTAAGTACTGTGTAGTGCTTTTACATTAACATTTTTTTTGGCCATCTTAAAAGTAGTCTCATTTTGAAAGGTGAAATATGCATACTGGCCTAACAGAACCGCTGGTAGCATCTTGGATTTCTGTTAGCAAAAAAACCCAAAAAGCGTATTTAACGATTTTCATTTGGGTCCTATAGAAGCTTCAGAATGGACTGTGACCAGTCACAGCATTAAAATTTGTAGAAGGAATGGTCCAGATTGCTGCATGCTTTATTGACGGCAGTAAAAAAAAAAAAATTACATTTGCCATACCTCTTAGTTTCTAATCAAACCTCCAACATTTACAGCTTTTTTGTTTGCTTGATTTTTTGTTTTTCTTAGTAGGGAATCTATCGAGATTTGCCCCTTTAGGTAGCAGTTTATCTTATTGACAATTGCCATAACTCTAGTCAAAACAATATTAGCAGATGCCTTTAAAGGGAAAGATGCTTTGTTAACTGTTGCCAGTACTTAAGTATACCAGGAACCGCACAATAGATTTTCACATACATCAAAGGATATTTTTTAATGTAATTAATACTCTTCCAATTTTAAGCAAACTTTTGAATGTAATTTTTTTTACTGATAATTTGATCAAACTAAGCCTGCCTTTAGGCTTGCTGGTTTTATAAAGGCTTTTTTAAAGATCGGATTTTAAAAAATATACTTTTCCCGAGGTCTCCAAAAATGCTTTGGGATCATCTTTCATTGCTGCAAGGAACCTCCATGCCTCTAACACTCATCTTCAGAAGACTGGTAAGTCATTATTTCTAAGGCTGCACTACACTACCTTCTTGTTAAATGAAAAATCAGTGACATAGTTGTTGCAGTTATTTACTTATTGGTTCATTTTCCTCCTCAATTTTAGTTACTACAGAATCTCAAATTCTTAACCCATAATGTGCCATTTAGCTTTGTCTTGGTAGGTTTGCTTGTTCTAGTGAAATGAACTACAGTTATATATTTCTCCTTTGATGTTCATACAGCTTTGTCCTGATAATGTCCTCTTGAGTGTAAACAGTGTGTACATGTCAAGTGGTGGGCACACTTTCTGATCTGTGAAAGATTTTTCCTCTTAAAAAAGTTAGGAAAAACAATTTTTATCTGTTTTCAAAGGTAATAGCTGCTAATCTATGAATGATAGAGAAGTGAGGAGGTAAGCTTAGGAACCACAGTAATAGAACATAGAAAATACTTATTTTAGGGATATTGCTTAATTTTATTAGCTTCTTACCTGGTTTACATTTGTCTTACGGAGTTTTCTCTCAATCACTTGGGTTCATTTTCATAGTGGGTAGGTATCAAGCTTTTTGAATAGACCATGTATATTACATTTTAGAGTGTGATTAGATTATTAGCACAAAACGAATTTTTATGTTGTCGGGAAAATAGGTTTTGAGAAGATTTTGGGGACCAGATTACTTTTGTAATGAAATTGTCCTCTCTCAATAGGCACTGCTGAGGTGTCCTCTATTCTTGAAGAACGTATTCTTGGAGCCGATACCTCTGTTGACCTTGAAGAGACCGGACGTGTCTTAAGTATTGGCGATGGTATTGCCCGAGTGCATGGGCTGAGGAATGTTCAGGCAGAAGAAATGGTAGAGTTTTCTTCAGGCTTAAAGGTAAATTAAAAATGAGATTTTGTTGTTTTAGAATTAGTGTCCTCATTTAGTTATTCATTTAGTAAACCAGAAATTGTGTCAGTTTTTTTGTTTGTTTTTGGTCATCACCATAGACTGTGAACAGAATAAATTTAAAGGTTTTGATTACCAAGTTTATACTCTAGGGACTGATTTACATAGAAGTTATATCCACTAGCTCCTAAATAATAGTTTCACAAACTTCCATGCTAATTCTAAGAAGTTCAGGTCTGTTCTTTGTAACTGTTAAGATCATATCCCCCACCCCCGCCCCCAAAATATGATCATCTTATACAAACGTTTTTGATAACTTCAAGTAAATTTGTTTCTGGTGGAAAGTTGAAAGTCGTTGACTTTGTATTTCTAGTAAGAGTTGTTGAGAAGTGAGTTAGTGGTGTAGCTATCAGACGTTCTTATGATACAAGTCCACTTCTATCTACTAGGTTGAGCCTAGTTGGCCAGTGGGATGAAAAATAAAGAGTTGTAGTATCATGGGTTCTCTCAGGAAAGCAGGACCTGAGAACGGATTGACCGAGGGAGAGGGGGAAAGGGGAGACGGTAGGATTATCCACTAAAGCACACAAATAGGAGAAAAGATTGTTTTGGTTCTTGTGCTAGTGTCTGGGAATAGAAAAAGAGCCATTTAATGTGAAAGAGTTAATTACAGAGCTGAAAGTTTTATCAGTGAAACCTTGGCTTAAAATTTAATTTAACCTTTTTTATCTTCAGTGTATATACCTTTGAAAGTTTAGGCTTAAATAGATGAACTCTTGAGTTTCCTTTTAGCTTTTAAGAATCTCGGCCTGTACTGTCCAATAGAACTTTTCTACAATGATGAAAGTATTCTATGTCTGTCCTGTTTGATAACAGTCTGTCCTGTTTGGTAACTACTATTCATATGAGACCATTGAGCATGTAAAACATGGCTAGTGTGACTAAGGGACTAAATTTTTAAAATTTGACTTAATTTAAGCCATTTGTGGTTAGTTACTCTGCTGAACATCAGAGATTTAATTTAAGTCTTTCTCCAGAGCTTTCATTACTGACCAGACTCGGTTCTTGGAATAGCCTTGTTTTAGTTGTGATTTTGGGGTCTACAATCTTGCCATTTTGAAATATGGTTGTAATAATTGGAGATGACCTGGTACTATTATATTGTGAAAATTTGTTCTTTATTGGGTAGCTTTTAATTTCACTTTATACTAACCTGACAAGTAGAGGTTTCGATTACATATTAAACTTTATGGAGCTTCTCAAAAATCAAGAGATGTAAATCAAGTATGTCTTAAAATTTCTAGTTGACCTTGATGTTTTTATTTCATACCGATCACCCAGCTCAAAAGCCATAGAGAAAATGCAGTGGGAAAAGCTTAACCTGTTCAATTTCTTTGCCTGTTTGAGTTCTTTGAGGATATGATCAAGAACTTACTAGGTTTATAATGTTATTCCAAGATTATTGAAGGGAACATGTTGCTATTTTAAAAGTCTTAACTGAAGTGGATTGTTAATTGGAAAAATGCTTACGAGTACACCATATCTAAAGGACAATACTGCTTTTTCCCCTAGCTAGTTTCATATTACATAGTAGTGGTATATAGGAAGAAGAGCCACTCCAACTTCATTGGTGTTCAATTATGTCTTTTGTGTAGGGTATGTCTCTGAACTTGGAACCTGACAATGTTGGTGTTGTCGTGTTTGGAAACGATAAACTAATTAAGGAAGGAGATATTGTGAAGCGAACAGGAGCCATTGTGGATGTTCCAGTTGGCGAGGAGCTGTTGGGTCGTGTAGTAGATGCCCTTGGTAATGCCATTGATGGAAAGGTAGGTTTATCACATATAAGATGTGGTTGTAGCTTCTAACAAACATTGAAACTGATTGTTTTGGGTTCCTTTTTATGTTTAACAGGGTCCAATTGGTTCCAAGACCCGTAGGCGAGTTGGCCTGAAAGCCCCTGGGATCATTCCTCGAATCTCTGTGCGAGAACCAATGCAGACTGGCATTAAGGCTGTGGATAGCTTAGTGCCAATTGGTCGTGGTCAGCGTGAGCTAATTATTGGTGACCGACAGACTGGGTAAAGACTCAGTAGCTTGTTATAAGTTCTAACTAGAATTGGCTTTATGGAAAGATTACTCTTTGGGTTTGGAATGGCACATGCTTTGGATATAATGCGGGGAGGAGAATGTAATATGCAGATTAGTAATAGTAGTGAAATTTTAATTGGGAAGTCCTTTGAAGTACTTATTTGGTGAGATTTGTTTACTCTCTTTTTAAAAGCAAAACATCAATTGCTATTGACACAATCATTAACCAGAAGCGTTTCAATGATGGAACTGATGAAAAGAAGAAGCTATACTGTATCTACGTAGCTATTGGTCAGAAGAGATCCACTGTTGCTCAGTTGGTGAAGAGACTTACAGATGCAGGTATTAAAGAGCTTTAGTCCCCATTGCTGTTATCTTGGAGTCCTGTAGCTGCCAATCTTAGGATGGCGTCTACTTAATGAAGGCTGATTTTAATTACTCTCCAATGAACTGAACTTTCTACTGATACAATTGATAAATAAAATAGTAAGTAAAGTAGCATAAAACAACAATAAGTTAAGATTTTATCAGTTTCTTCAGAAGCTGATTAATGTTAATAGTAAATAATAAAGGACTCAATTTTTATTATGGTAGCATTTAATTTAAAAACTGCAATAACAACATCCTAGTAAATCTTAATCTATTTTCTTCTCAGATGCCATGAAGTACACCATTGTGGTTTCAGCTACTGCTTCTGATGCTGCCCCACTTCAGTACCTGGCTCCTTATTCTGGCTGTTCTATGGGAGAATATTTTAGGGATAATGGCAAACATGCTTTGATCATCTATGATGACTTATCCAAACAGGTGAAAGGAGATGTATTTTTAGAATCTGTATGTTTGCATCACAATGGAAAAATGTAGCTTTTGTCTAATAGGTGAATTTCACAACCCTTTTCCATACTGTAGGCTGTTGCTTATCGTCAGATGTCTCTGCTGCTCCGCCGACCCCCTGGTCGTGAGGCTTATCCTGGTGATGTGTTCTACCTGCACTCCCGTCTGCTAGAAAGAGCAGCCAAAATGAATGATTCTTTTGGTGGTGGCTCCTTGACTGCTTTACCAGTCATAGAAACACAAGCTGGTGATGTGTCTGCTTACATTCCGACAAACGTCATTTCTATCACTGATGGACAGGTATTTTTATGATTAAGTGTAAAAACTTAGGTTGATTCCAAGGCATTGCTTGAGACTAGTGGCTATGAACTGATTTGTTACAGCTTTTTACTTTTTTCAGATGTATACAAAAGGAGAACAGTATAGCAAAACCATTTATCTCTTACTCATTTGTCAATTCATGATAGAATGTACTTCATTCTTGCTTCATTTATACCCACTACTATCCCCTACCCTGATTCTTTTGAGCAAATTCCAGAGATTGTATCATTTCACCTGTATATATTTTAATAAAAGATATACCTATTTTTTGTTCATGTCACACATATCTAATTTTAGCAGTGAAGTGTTTAGCTTGATTTGGATTGTGAAAGATTAGAGGGGCTCTACCATAGAAGTCACTTAGCATTCTTCTTTGGAGTTTTTGGGCTTCAATTTTTTGAAGCATGGGGTCTTAATTTTGAAATAGTTGATTTTTTTAAGTTTGCTAGTATGTGTATTCTCCTTACATTTTAGATCTTCTTGGAAACAGAATTGTTCTACAAAGGTATCCGCCCTGCTATTAATGTTGGTTTGTCTGTGTCCCGTGTTGGATCTGCTGCCCAAACCAGGGCCATGAAGCAGGTAATTTGCATCACTTTGTTGGGGAGCGATATCAAATCAAAGTGTATTTGTATAGAGTTCTGTGTCATTGCAGTAAGTTTTTGAATTGTATGGGTTAACCATCTCTTTATTTCAGGTGGCAGGTACCATGAAACTGGAATTGGCTCAGTATCGTGAGGTTGCTGCTTTTGCTCAGTTCGGTTCTGATCTTGATGCAGCCACTCAACAGCTCTTGAGTCGTGGTGTGCGACTGACTGAGTTGCTGAAGCAAGGACAGTATTGTGAGTTGTTCTTTTCATTTGCTCAGGTTCCTATTAGGGCCTAGGAATATCATGTAGCTCCCTTACAAGCTGTAATACATGCTGTTAATCTTTCATCAACAGTATTGCCTTTTGAATGCAGTTGATGCCTGTTTTATTACTTACAGTCCTATCATTTAAATGTAAATGCTACAAACTTAGTAACTGGGAAAACTTACTAAGTATATTTAATACTTTGCTTTTGGGAATTAAGACCTATTAGTAGATGTCCTGTTCCCCCTGCCCCCCAGCTATAAGTGTGGAATTTGGTAGGTTTAGAAGAATATTAGCATTTATCTTGCTATATAAAAGGTTAACAGATTATTTATGTTGAAAACAAACACTGCCAGATGATAAACAGTGCTTATGAAATATGCCCAAATACAGTTTAGAGCTTGCAAACATAAGAAAAAACTAATTCCTGGGGAGGGAGTGGGAAGGAGTTTCTCACTGAGAAAGTGAGACGAGGTGATATGTTAGAGAAATGTTAATAATTGTAGGAAAATAAGTTTCTCTGACTTTGGTAACATGGCGTTTTATGTTTGAACAACTCACTTGGCGTTCTTGTTTCTGTTTAGCTCCCATGGCTATTGAAGAACAAGTGGCTGTTATTTATGCCGGTGTGAGGGGGTATCTAGATAAACTGGAGCCCAGCAAGATCACAAAGTTTGAGAATGCTTTCCTGTCCCATGTTATCAGCCAACACCAAGCCCTGTTGGGCAATATCAGGTATGAACACAATTGATGGTCTATATAAAATCTTGCTAAGATTCTTTTGAATTTTTTAGTTAAGAAAGTCATTGAATTTTTGTCCAGGTCAGAACTGATGATCTGCTTTTATTTCTGAATAGGGCTGATGGAAAGATCTCAGAACAGTCAGATGCAAAACTGAAAGAGATTGTAACAAACTTCTTGGCTGGATTTGAAGCTTAAACTCCAATGGATTCACATCAAATACTAGTTTGGTTTTGTTATTGTTTCTTCTAGTAATAAGTTCCATTTGTAAAAGGATTACTCATACTCCAGTTGTACAGAAATCACATTAAAAATAAAGGTTCCATATTGCTTTGTGGTTTTCTGTAGTTTAACTCTTTAGAAAGAACTGAGATTACTTTGAAGAATTAGTAAATATACTTAGCTTATTTTACTTGACTGTTAGAATCAATGGGCTTGGATAACTTTGCAAGATTCTAGAGTGTTTTGTGATAAATTTAATTCATAAACTGGGTATATGTGGCAAAGTTCACATTTGATAAACTGGTATTTGATCAAAAGCTGGATAACAGCCTCGCCAAGTTGACACACAAAATTGACCATCACAGTTCATCTGGAGTTATATTTTTGTGTGGATCTATTTTTTTTCCTTTTCCATATGCATATCCAATTTTTTCAGCTCCCTTTATTAATGGCTTCTCCCCATTTAATCTGCCAGGATACCTGTGTCCTATGTGGCCCTTTCCCTGGTAGTTTTGCTGAGCCACAGCCATCCCATTCTACTGCAACAATGAACCAAGAGAAACAAATTCTGAGATTTAAATGTTGTTTATTACAGACCAGTGAAATGGGAGAGCTCACAGCCACCAGGCCTGCAAAAATATTGTGCCTAATGGCCCTTCTATATGACAGCCAAGTGGCTGTCACAAAATGTTTTTCGTATAGCTTACTGGGGAGTCGTGAAATGAGAAAGTTAACATAAATTGAGTAAAATGCAGTCCACATTGAAATTTCCCCAAATATCTCCTAGTCATTGTCTATAGTTTTTAAAAATTAGAGGTCAAAGTTTACCTTTTACTTTGTCTATTTTAACCTCTTTAAGTCTAGACTATCTCATTAATCTTGTTTTCCATGACTGTTTTAAGGAGACGGCTGGTTGTCCTTTAGAACATCTTAAATTTTAATTAAGATCTCAAATCAGATCTAATATTTTGTTATTCAGATTGTTCCAGCCTTGGCCATGAGGGGATGGAGGCTCTTTCAGTTGTCTCCTGTGCCTCAAGTGCGTGCGTGCATGCATGCATGCTTGGGGGTGCTTGCCTGTGTATATATGTGTGTGCTTTCTGGCAGCACAAGATGCTCCAGGCATATTTCCTGTCCCAGCCTTAGAAACTACTGGTTTTGTTTTGTTTTACAAATTCTCTATATATAATGGATGTGAGTACTTTGTAGGACAAATGTGTCATAAATTTCCTCTCCTGTGGCTCGCCATTCACTCTCATTGGTGGCTTTTGATGAAAAGAAAGCCCTCCACATATAGTAGGTTGTATTTTGTGTCAGTAGATACCCAAGTTTTTCCATTTTTAAACTTTGGTGAGAAATGGATCCTTTGAGTCCCTTACCTGACTCACTCAAATTTTGATAGTATCTACTCTAACCATTGCTTTGATCCAGGGTAGACCTCAACCACTGCACAGCAAATCTCTGGGCACTGAAGCCTTCTGAATGTTTTTCCTGTGTGTTCTATTCCTGTCCTGAGACTGCTCCATTCCTCCATCTACTCAGCTTCTAACCTTAGTGACAAAATCCAGCCTCTCCACTTTTGACATTGACCTGGCTAACCTAATAATACCTTACTCTTGCCTTCTGATGCTTTCAGACCATGGCTGGTTGGCCAGGTTCTGGTCCTGAGATCCCATTTGGCTTTAGCTACTTGGCCAGTACCCCTGCCAGGTTTGCTTCTGCTTCCTGGAAGGGAGAGGTTAGACTTGGAACTGAAATAAAAATCAGTATTGCTATTGAGAATCAAAATTCATTGAATTCTCTGACCTCCATTGTCTACTAGCCTTATCTAGAGGTACTTCATGGACTAATTGAAGAGGTAAGATATCTAGGAGGAACAAGTTAAGACTAAGGATGTGTCATGTTTTAAGGGCTAGTTTGTGTGATAAAGATGAAAACTTGTTAGATGCTCAAGTTAGAAGACCCGGGGCTGGAGAAGGTAGGGAAGTGGTGATGAGATGGAACGAGCAGGAGGACGTGCAACCCAGTAGCCTGCAAAGCCCAAGAGCCTGGCTGGCGTAAAGTGTGAGAATAGGAAGTGGGGAATGAGATATGGGACAGCTTGGACAGAGGTGTTTGGGACTTAATTCTGATGGGCAATAGGGAAAGTTGGTGGCTTTGTGAGGAGAGGAGAGATGAAGAAAGCAGTGTTTTAAGGATGAAAGATTAAGAAGAGTGACCTGATAATCAGTATGAGGTTGGATTGGCAGAAAGAAGGAGGAGGGAGAGGCATGTAGATACCATGTTTTCAAAAGTATGAAAGGAAATTGATTTTAGTGGGTATTTGTTTTTGCCACTTGCCATTCGTTTATTCCATTTCAGTGAAAAGATCTTTATTCTGTGTTTCAAATCTTTTGCTAGAATAACTGCTGCCATGAATAACTATACATCTTTCACTTTGTACATAAGAGAATACATTTTAGGGTAAATTCTTTGACATGGACATTTTGGGTCAAAAGATAGGTCTATTTTAAATTTTAATGCATGGATGAATTTCTTTTCCTAAAGATAATAGATTTTACATGCAAGAGTGTCAGTTTGGGCACTGTGTGATCAAACTTGTTAGGAAAGATGTATTTAAGGACTAGAAAATACTTATGAAATATTGTTTTAAAAGCAACACAAAACTTTATGCACATTAAGATCTTAACCATGCAATGTGTATTATTGGAAGAGATTATGCCAAAATATTAAGTCATCTTAAATGTATTGGTCATTAAATTTAATTATTTCATAATTGCCATAATAGTATTATTTAACTTTGCTGGTGAAATGCCCCAAATTTGTTATAGACCCTTGGATATAGTACACATTTTACTTGTCTTTACAACACCTGTCCAGGTGATGAGCTTATTAATGAGGGAGAAGGGATGAGCAGCAGGAACAACAATTTGCAATTTTCAATCTTGCCACCAGGTGGTGGAAGAGTTAAAATTCGGGTATCTTTGGGGCCAGATCCTGGAAAGTAAGCACAATGTAACATGAGAGCTTGTAAGACTTTCTAATACTAAAATATATATACATATATTTTATATATAATTAAAACTTAAACAATTAGAACTGTATGTAAAATATTTGTTATAAAATCGTGAAAACGTCCAAGGAAAGTCTTGGTCCTGTCTTTGGCTTTTCAGCTTCTTTCATTTCCCCAGTTGGCTCTATTTCTTAACCTTCTTGCGGTTTAATTTGTCCTCCTGCTGCCCCCTGATGGTGCTGCCATCCGTTCCTTCCTTCTAACTTCACTGCTTTCCAAAGAGTAACAACCAGATGAATGGATGCATGCCTTCAGAGTGACTCAGGGCTGGAGGCCACCTCCTTAGCATTGTAGTTGTGGATTACTCTATTGATGGGATTTCATCATAGTGGGCCTGGGGGTGGCATACCAGACAGAACCTTTGCGTTGTGCTTCAGATAGCCCCAGCAAATGCTCTTTCACTGTTTCTGGATAGAGCTAGAACCTACTCAAGAGGCAAGCGCCCTGGGAGTATGAGCGCTTAAATACTCTGATCTTGGGCAAGTCATCGGGCCTTTCTGGGCTTCAGTTTTGGCTAAGAGCACCTTCTTGCGGCAAAGCAGGGACGGGTCTAACTTGCCCTGGGATTATGAGAGTGGAGGGAGAGGAAGCTCTGGGATCCTACTGCTGGAGTGGAATTGGTAAAGAAGGGCCTTGGGTCCCGAGATTGGGAAAATTAGAGATGGAAGGTAGTAGCCTTTGCAAATTACCCTTCAGGATCTCAGATACCTGGAAAGGGAGGAGCTGAGCTCCTAGATGACCTAGAGTCAAGGGGAAACAGACAGTATCAATGACCTTTCCATTATTTCTAGACTGAAACGTGCCCCAAGGGCTGGTCTGCAGCCAACACACCTGGGGCCTTGCAAAGCGTCTGTCTACACCTCACGTGGCCGCTGGTATTGTCGGCCCTCAGGCTTAACCCAGCCAACAGCCGGTCCACGCGACCATCCTCTAATCAGCCGGGGGCTTCTCCATCACTCCGCTGAACTTGGATTTCTCTGCGTGGAATTCGGTCGAGACTGGAGTGGGCTTGTGGGCAGGGCCGGAGCCGAATTCGGGCAGGCGACTGGACCAGTTCCTTCTAAACCCCCGAGGCTTCTTGAAAAGGGCTCGCTAGTTGATCGCTGGCTGACCTTGGGGGGGCTTTAAACCTGTCCGAGCGCGGGACGTGACTTGAGAGCCGGGCTCCGGGCATCAGGCGCCCGCAGGGCGGGAGGCGGAGCGCACCATCCTGGCGTGCGGCATCGGGCGTGGTTTAGGACCCCGGGGCGGGCCCTCCCGGCTGACGGTGCGACTCCAGAGCTGGGCTGCGGGACTACCCGCCGTGACCGCCAGGCTTCCCCACCGCTGCAGCTGCTCCGCTCTGCTCCGAACCAGCCCGCGCGCCGGCCATGACGGGCTCACTGTTCAAGGGGAACTTCTGGGTAAGTCTGCGGGGCGGGCGGCAGATCTCCGGGCTCGGAACCCGCCGGGGCAGGCGGCCAGCCCCGGGCCGCGCCACGGGCAAGCGCACGGGCTCCCCAGGTCCGCACCACTCTGGGACCGTGCGCGGCGCCGCGCGCCTGGGGTGTCCGGGGACCGGGCTGGCGGTGGGGATCCTGGTCCTGCTGCTCAGGGTCAGAACCCGTACGGACACCGGCCGCGGCCCCTCTCCGCCGCGGCCCCTAGCCGACCGCGCGTCTGCAAGTCCTCGGGTCTCGTCCCTGGGTTCTCTTCTGCCGCCCGTGCCCCCAGCAGCTCGTACTCCCGCGGACGGGTATAGCCCGAGACCCCACAGAGTGGGGACATCCACCCCTCATCTCACAGTAGAGGAAACCGAGACCCAAAGGGAGGAGCGACCCGACTGGGAAGAGTAGCCGGTGGCCCCGGAGGCTGCGCCGTCAGTGGATTTGGGGGCACCTGGGGTAATCTTCGCTGGGCTGACAGCGGCAGTCACCCCCAGGGGATGGTCTTTACCAGGTCCCCGGAAACGTACATCCTGTCCGAGCCCCGTTAGCGCCCGACTTTACCCTGCAGAACTTAGAGGGGTTCTCTTGCTCTGCCCATCTGGCAGGCCAGTGTCCTGAATCCCCTCCCCAGGCCTTGGCCCTGCGCAGAAGGAGGCTGACGTGTGTGAGACCTTAGAGCTGGTGGGGGCATCCAGTCCGCGTAGGACCGGCCCAAGCAGGAGGCAGCAGGCTGCCTGCCGCCTTCCTCTATCGAGTCTTCTCACTCCCCAGGTGCCCCTCAAGGGTGTGTACCCCCTCACTTGGAGGAACTGCCCTTATCCCTTTAAGAAAGGAGCAGGAAGTCAGCACACCTCAGAGTTGACCTACAGCTGCCAAGTGGTGGCAACTCCTTACTTGGAACACTGCTTGCCTTCCATTTAGCTTCACAGCTGCCTGGCAGGTCCTTGTCCCCCATCATGGGCTGCTGGTTGGATAAAACTGACAATGTGGCCTCAGAGACAGTTAATATCCTGCCTTGTGAGGTCCCTTTTCCTGAAATTTTTGAGATTCTCTTGGGGCACTGCTCACCTATAGGGTGCAGGATCATGAAGATTCACAGAGAGGGTGAACAACCTCATAGATGGCCCTGTGTGGAGGCCTGGGAATTCTTCAGGTAGAATATAGGACTTTGAGGTTTCATGACAGGCATTGTGGGAAAAAGCAAAGCAGAGAGACCCGTCTCCCCAGCCCACAAGGCATGCCGCCCAATTTTCAGATCTTGACCCAGATGTCACCTCTTCAGGGAAGCTTTTCCTGATTACGCCCAGCAGGCCCCGTCACCTGCTCACTTGGTGTACATCCTCTTTCTTCATAGTATTTGTTAGTTTAGAGTTTTGAATTTGGGGCCTACAAACATGTGAGCACCTTGTGGACAAGTACTGTGCTGGCTTCCAGTGCCACTGCCCCTTGCACAGGCTGATATAATAGGTGCTCAGCAAATAGTTGCTGAACAAGTAAAGTAGATCTGTAAGGCCAACAGGGCATGTGATGGGGTGAGAGCTGAATCCTCAAAGGGCTCCCAGGCCACAGTAAGGGAGCCCCCCAGCTGTTCCCAATGCATTCTTGCAGGAGTGAGAAGGGGAAGGGGGCAGAAATGAGATCTGGGTTGGGATTTAGAGGTTGCGTGATGATGTGGGGGCAAAACTTTTTGGGTTGTACTTTCAGAAGTTACCTGAGATCTTGAGAGATAATTTACAAAGAGTATCTTCCATCTCTAATTTTCTGTGACGCTTATGTCAATATAAACAATTGCTAATAGTACTTTGCACAGAGTCTTTGGAAAGTTCCTCTGAATGCTTCACACATACTACTCATTTAAGCTGCACAACTACCCTATGGGGTAGATTACTTATTATCCCATTTCACAGATGAGGAAACTGAGTGGCAGAGAGGTTAAGCAACATTCCCAAGGTCCTAGAGCTGTTTAATAGTGGAGCAGGGTGTGTGGACCAAGTATTCAGTGAGTGCCTCAAGAAGGGTGGCACTCAGCAAGTGTCCCAGAATAGCTGTCTATATGTCTGTCTTCCATGGCAGTGCCAGAGGAAGTTTGTGGTTCACCATTGGACCTTCATATGAATATATCTTTCTCCTTCAGCTCTAACCATGAGCTTCTGGAGGGCAAGCACTGGGTGTTACCATCAGCTGAGCCCCGAACAGCTGCTATAGTGCCTTGCCTTGGATGCTCAGGAGTCAGGCAGAAGGGACAGGTAACCAGGACTTGAAAGGAGAGGGGCAGCAGGGAATCTGTTGGAGGGTTCAGGGGCTGCCTGTGAGACTTTCACACTCTCAGGGTGGGGAGGCAAGGGCTGTTGTGAGCACTGAGGGTATGGCAGTGACTTTCATGTTTCAAAGACAATGTGATTGGGTAAGGTAGGGAACTTTACAAACATAGCAGGTATCAGTTGACCGAATTTAATACATATTCATGAAATACCTTCTCTGTATAAGGAGCTCTAATGGAGAGGGTATTTGCAGGATAGGATCACCACTTTTGTTAGAGAATAGATTTCTCATGAAGAAACAAGGCTTTGGCCTTGAATGCCTTGCTTCGAGGATGGAGGAGGAAGGGGCAGGGAGGATGGAGAGTCCAGCAGGGACCAAGGAAACAGGGCTTGGAGTAGAAAGGGTCTGCTCCAGGGTGGAACAGGTGGGAGGAGCAGCAGAGGGTAGAAGAGGTCAAAGGCACAGGACAATGCCACCAATTGAAGGTGAGCAGTAGGGAAGAGGAAAGGAGGGCTCTTGTAGCATAAACTGGAGAATGAGGAAGTCGGGAGGAGGAACTGATTTGTGGAAAGAGAAGGGGGAGGAGGCAGAAGTGATATTAACAATATTTAACTACAGGGCTAGCACTGCGAGGACCAAGGCCAACAGCATCCTGAAGCTCCCACTCCCCAGCCCTCAGCTCCCAGCACCATGCCAGGGGTGCTGGATTTGGGGAGGGAGGGTCCTGGGGAAGGCAGGACCAGGTGGCAGAGTTTGGAAGTATTTTAATGTTTTAACAACCAGTGCAAACATGTCACTGAGTACTCTTTGATGTCTGGTGGTCTGCATTCTCAGTTTGAAAGGTTGGTGGAAATGACCCTAGCCCTTTGGAAAGGCTGTCCAGGTGAGAGAATACATGGAACAGTGTGAAGTACAGGATGTCATCAGTTACCAGCAGAGGCCATGAGGTGGACTGGCCGAGTTCAAATCCCGGGTCTGCCCCTTACTCACTGGGCACCTTAGGCAGTTGCTTCAACCCCCCTCCCAAGCCTCAGTTTTCCAATGAATAAAAATGGGGATAATAACAATGTCTGCTCCATAGGACTGTTGAGGGGATGAAATCAGAGTTTAGTACAGTGCCTGGCACATAGTGAACACTATCAGCTATTAGCACAGAGGTGACAATTAAAGGAAGTGGGTGACAGTCACTCAGTTGAAGAGAAAGAATGAAGAGATAAAACGTCCCCAAAGAAGCACTCTTAGTGAATGCCTATGTCTACGCAGGAGGAGGGAGGCGGGCAGAGAGAGGCAGAGACATCAGACTACAACCAGGAAATCTATCCCAGACCCAAGAGAGGAATGTTCCATGGAAGTTGAGAGGCCCATGGTCAAATTAGGTAGATGTTCCTGAAAAGGTATGAGTCAGCATATACTTCATAAACAATCTTATTCAAATGCTCCATGAGAATGCTTATTTAAAGGAAGTTTTCAGTGGATCTGTTTGAGAAGGGGGATACTCAGTGTTCTTTAAATTGGGATTGGTCCTTAGTTTGCCTGACGAGAAGCACGCCTTACCTATGTGTTCCTTTTTTTGTGGCAGTGTGGTTTAATGGTGCTGTGTCATTTGGGCTGGTTAATGTGGATGGTACCTTGTTAGAATAAAACAGTGACCATGGCTGTGCTTTCCAGAGCTCCAGGGCGGTAGCTGGGCCACAGTAGAGGAAAAATCGCAGTCTTTAGCATGATCAGACACAAGTGTCTTTCAAATGTGGATATGCACAGATGACTGTAGAACCTGCTCCGGAAGAGGTAGATGTCCTTCACACAGGAGATTCCCATGTTCCTCACTTGGGTGTGAGGCCCAATCTGTCCCTGTACATCCTCTAAATTCTATTTCGACCCAGCCTTTCTGATTGTCAAGGCTCTTGTTCAGACCAGCTTCCTAGTCCCCGTCTCAGCACTCTTCCCTAACTTATTGCACCTGCAGAGAGCAGGGCCTCTCTGCTCTTCCTGGGGGAAGTCTTGGGGCTGTCTAAACTTAGTGTGCCCTGTCCTGTCTTTCTGCTCATGACCTTTGACTGGTTTGAAATCTTGTCATTCTGAGGACTTACCAGAGCTTGAGCTGGTGCTGTATCCAGCTTTGCTCGGTGACTTTTCTCTATACAGTGTGGGAGGCTCCATTTTTTTTTCTTAAATAAACAAAGAAGAGAACAAGTCATCACACAGACCCATCGTGCTGATCCCATGTGCTATTTCATACCACGTTTAGACTGTTGCTTTAATTTTTTTTTAATACTCTTTATGGAAACTGGTCCCTAGAAACGCGTCGTGAAGAAAGACTATTTTGTATTGTCCGGCCTAGTGGCAAAATGAAAGGCAAAGTCACTGACGATTGCCTTTCTCCAATTTGTTCTTGCAAGATCGGTCAGTGAGATGTATCTTTAAAATAATTGTCAAAATCCTTTTTTATTGTTTTATCTTCTTAAAAATTTAATAAGAGAGATATAGGACCAATCTTTTAAGGAAAACAAAAATTCTTATTGAGATATGTAAAATAAAATCTGAACAAGTAGAGAGACATAAAAGGTTTTTGGCTAAGAGTTAACAAACTTAAAATATCAGGTAATGCAAGAATATGCTTTAAAAATCCAAATATTTCCAAATGGATTATAATGACAAACAATGTAATCACTATGTTGTCAAAGTATCTAAGATTGTTTATTTCCAAGCTAAGTAGTATATTATGATCAGATCCTCATTCTTGTTTTTCCTGGACTTTCTAATTGCCTTTTTTTACTTACTTTTATCAGAGACTCTTTCCCCCTCCCCATAAATAAGAGTTTATTCAGATTGTACCTACACAGTGAATGCAGAATTCAGAGTTTGGTGTCTCAGATACCTATTACAAAAAGGCCTAAAACTGCACACAGCACATGCATAGATAAATACATATAGTTAAAATTCTTTCCAAAGTCAAAAAATTTTTTGTATGTGAAACTTGGTATAAGTGTGTATGGATGCATGTTACTTTATGGATTTTTCTGGTGAAAGCATATTTTGATTAGTCAAAGCAAAATATTGGTTATATCCAAATATATACACTATCTGAAGTATCTCTATTTGTACAACTAATGGATAATTTTGCAATTAATTTTTATAATTTTCATTTACTATTGTCTAAATGTAACCAGAATGTCCATTTTTGCACACATTTTGTTACAGCATAAATATCATCTAAATTTCAGTATTAATGAAAAGCTCATCTTGAGTGGGAAATGGCTGACATTTTTTTTTCCTTACCTGCACTAGAAATCTCCAGCTTTAACGAAAAGGGGGCTTTACGTAAGAGGAACTGTTGGTTAGCTTCACAGAATGTCGTAATTTTTTAAGATGTCAAACTATTAAAAATTTCCAACTAAATAAATAAGGATGCTTTAAGTTGATTAAGATGTTGTAGCCAGGAATTTAAAACCTCTTCATTATTATGAAGACCCACGAAGACTGCAGTACCGTATAATCTCACTCTAGAGCAGTCAGGCAGCAGGAGACCAGGTATTTATTTCAGACACCTGCATTCAGACAGCTGCTGTGTGTCTTACAACCTCCAACAAGACTTTGTAAACTGCCTTGGAGTCCTGGGCTTCTTGTTTCCCAGCAGCATGAGTGTGAAGAAAATAGGAAAGTCAGATTTCTCAGAGACACAGTAGACTGCTGGCTTGTTTGTTCAAGCCCTTTTTTGGGGATTTACTTTATCTTTTTTTGTGCATGTTGGACTGAAGTTTAGACAAGGATCAAGGAGGAGAGTTCCACACATCTGATGGAGGCTTTTGCTTCACAAGAAGAGGAAAGCTTTTCTTCAGTCAGCCCTAATGCTCCTGTCTTAAACTCTTTGCACTGTTTGTATGTGTAAGGGCAGCACGGGGCACTTTTAAACCCCAATGCACAAATCCATAATATTCATTATCTATCTTTGGGAATGATTATATAGCCTCAGAGCTCACTGTTCAAATGTGGCTATTGTGTTAACATTGACCAAGGTCACACTGGATTGCATTAGCAGATTAGAAACCAACTGAAGACTTTTTTAACAGAAACAATCACAGCTAGATATTTGTAAGTAAAGCAAAAGAGCATTCTTAGGTATTTAAATGCTATATTTACTATCTTTTTTTAAAAAAAACTGCAATGATCATAAATGTTTTTTTCATAGAGGACTGTTCGTTTTTAAAACTGTTTATGAGTGTAGATTTTAGTTTCAAGTGCTTTTCTAAACTCCAAAGATGGGGATGTAAAGTACAGCATAGAGAATATAGTCAGTAATATTGTAATAACTATGTATGGTGCCAAGTGGGTACTGGACTTGTGGGGGATCCTAAGTTATATAAATGTCTAACCGCTATGCTGTGCACCTGATATAAACTAAAATAATATGAACGCCAACTGTAATTGAAAATTTTTGAAAAACGAAAAACAATAAATCCCCAAGAATGGTACAATGGGAGAGAGAGAGAGAGAGAGAGAGACGGGGAGAGAGGGAGAGAGAGAGAGAGAATATAAGAATAAAGAATAAGAAAAGTTGTAGTGACAGAGGATGGGTGACCCCTGACTCTCACACTCAGTGTCACACTGTGAAGTGCAGCCGCACAAAACTACTTGCTACTCTGTACTCTAAGGGGCTTGGAGGTTGGGGAGGGCAGTGGGAGGATGTTTCCTTGGCCTCCTCCCCTAAGCCTTTGCATTGGCCTCTACTCCTGCCTTCAGGTCTTGGTTAGGGGACTTTTTCTGAAAGTCTGCTGCATATTTTTAACAGTACACTTATCACTCTTTATTTAATCATCTGTTTTCTTGCCTGTCTTCCTTGTAGGACTATGATCAACTTCCATCTCATTTGCCTCCATATCCCTAGAGCTTCACACAGTTCTGAGAAGAGAGGATGTGCTCAATAAATGTCTAACAAGTGAATAAATAAATTGAAGTCCCACCTACTCGATGTAAAAAGAAGCACTCACTGCTCTTCACCCCTGCACATATATATATATTATATATATATATATTATATGTATATATACATATAATATATATATATATATATAATATATATATAATATTCAGTGGCCATGCAGCTGAATTTCACATATTTAACTGGTTCCCTTCTTTTTCAGTCTGGTACCATATTTTTTTTTCATTGTGGTAAAATACACATAATATAAAATTTACCATCTCTGCCTTTTTTAAGTGTACAGTTCAATGGTATTAAATACATTTACACTGTAGTGCAACCATCACCATAAGTGGTGATGGTTGGATAGTGCATCTATCCCCATAACTCTTTTCTTCTTGTAAAACTGAAAGTCTATACTCATTAAACAATACCTCCTCATCCTCCCTTACTCCAGCCCCTGGCAACCACCATTATATTTTTGTCTCTGTGATTTTGACTGCCCTAAGTACCACATATAAGTGGAATCATACAGTGTTTGTCTTTTTGTGACGAGCTTATTTCACATTATGCCTCAAGGTTCATCCATGTTGTAGCATATGTCAGGATTTCCTAACATTTTTAAGGCTGAGTAATATTCCTTGTGTGTATAGACCACATTGAGCTTATCCATCCGTCAGCGGACACTTGGCGTGCTTCCATGTTTTAGCTATTGTCGATAACGCTGCTCTAAATATGGGTGCACAAATATTTCTTCAAGACCTTGCTTTCAGTTCTTTTGAGTATATACCTAGAAGTATAATTCCTGGATCATATGGTAATTCTGTTTTTAATTTTTTGAGGAACTGCCATATATTCCCCATAGCATTATATGTTCCCACTAACTGTGCAGAAGGGTTCCAGTTTCTCTGCATCCTCAATTCCTGTTTTCTGTTTTTTTGGGGAGTGCCCATTCTAATGAGTGGGAGGTGGTATCTCATTGTGGTTTTCATTTGCATTTCCTTAATGATTAGTGATGTTAAGCATTTTTTCATGTGTTTATTACCCATTCATATATCTTCTTTAAGAGAAATGTCTATTCAAGTCCTTTACTTGTTTCGAATGGGGTTGTTTGTCTTTTTTCTCGTTGAGTTTTAGGAGTTCTGTATATATTCTGGATACTAGTCCTTTATCAGGTATATGATTTGCAATATTTTCTCCCATTCTCTGGGGTGCCTTTTTACTCTGTTGTTAGTGTCTTTTGATACACAAAATTTTAAAAATTTTCCTAAAGTCTAATTTATCTTTTTGTTGTGGTTGTTACCTTTACTTGTGGTGTAAAATCCAAGAAATCATTGCCAAAAACAATGTTGTGAAGCCCCAAGACTCAAAATCTACTTCTGTAAGCTGAGGGCAGAGTGAGACTGAAGAAAGAGGCTGCTCTAGTCTGGTAACTAATAGAGTTTATTAAGGGAAACTTACATACAAGGCGTGTCTCTTGGATGGCTGCGAGACGAAGTGAATTATTTCTTCCGGTGCTTGGCAGGTGCCAAAGAATTATATAGGGTAAAGGGGGAGTAGTCACGGGTACTAACTAGTACGTGAATGCTACCAGGTATGCGAAATTATTTTACATGTTTGATCAGGTCAGGACAACATCCTGCTCCAGGAACCAGTGCATAGCAGGAGGCAAAAGAGGGGTGCTGATATATGTCTGAATGAACATCATTTACAATCAGACAGTGTCTAATGGGGGGTTGCAGAAAGCAACCTTTATTCTGGCCCAAGTCCAGCTTACAATATGGACAGTAGTTGTATCATGGAACAGTTTCTCCTCTAATAGTCACCCTTGTTAAAAATCATGTAAGGATTTATTTCTGGGCTTTCTATTGTATTTCATTGGTCTATATATCTGTCTTTATGACAGTACCACACTCTTTTGATTACCGTAGCTTTATAGTAAGTTTTGAAATTAGGTAGTGCGAGTCCTCCAGCTTTGTTCTTTTTCAAGATTCTTTTGGCTCTTGAGGGTTCCTTGAGATTTCATGTGAATTTTAGGATGAGTTTTTCTATTTCTGTGAAGTATTCATCTTTATCAGAGACTTTCTTTTTAATCCTCCAGCATACCAGGTATTAAAAAAATCCTCTCCACCCCCATCCTCCTCTGGACACCCCTTCTTGGAGCCCTCTGACCCCTGTTCCAGTCTGGACTGGTTATTATTTTCCAGGTCTGCTGCACAGCTGTTGTCCTGGGCTTTAGTACTTTCATGAGTTGGAGCCACAGTTTTCCCGATCCCATATCATCTAAAGAGCTCTTAAATATACAAATCAATGATAAAAATATTATTGCCCTGCTTCTATTCCTCCAGTAGCCTCCCACGGCACTTGGAATCTAAAAGTCTGACCATGGCCTACCAGGCTGTGCCTGACCCAGCCTAGCCTGCCTCTCTGCACTTGCCACTCATCATCTCCTGCTCACTTACTCAACTGGAGTACTACTCGGTCAATTACCAAATAATGATTATCGTTTCCAATTAACCAATTAACTTGTTCCTACTGCCTGTTCCCATGGCATCCTGTGCCCATTAAATAATCTATGGTATTGTGATTATGGCTATAATATTGTAGTTACCAACAGACCGTAAGCTCCACAACGTCTGCCTGACTTGTTCAGCCCTGTGTCCCCCACACCTAGCATGGTGCATGACAAGTGTCAGAGTGAATGAATGAACAAATGAAGGAACAGTGAGGCACATATGTGGCTGTGAATGGAGATTACTCATCCAAGTCAAAACTCTGTCCCTGCACTCCCTTTAATTGGAAGTGTCATTTCATGCCTTTAAAGAACCTGTTCCACTGTAGCTTGTTGGTTGTCTTGTGCATGGGAAAATGATATCATCAGGGCTGGGCTCTAGCTCCACCAGAAGCCCCATACCCAAGGAGGGGCGCAGCACCTACGTAAAGAGCAAACCCCACGTACTTCGTGCTGACCATCTGATGAGAGACCCTGTGACCGACAGAGAAAACATAACAACTGATTGAAGATAGGAAGGTTCTTCCCCGTCATGGTGGAATCTCAGGTAGTTTAACCCAACTCTCTGTGAAGTAGAATACTTGTCCTGTGGTAGCCGCTGTGAGTCATGGAGAGAGACACACACTTCTCACCTTTTAGTGATTATTATCTGCTCAAGGGGATGAATCTCACATGATATTTTAAAATAATAGTTTTTAATACAGCAAAATTAAGAAAATTGAAGGCCTATAATTAGTAATTTGGTACTTTCTCCAATTTTTCCCTCCATGGTATATGTACAATTTTATATTCCACTATTTCAATATAATAAATGATATATAAATATGATAATGAAATATTGTAAGTTTATTTTATCCGTTGCTATTTACTTTTCCTAACAATCATTTAAAAAGTATTATGTGATGTAACTTCTCTTGTTGTTTTGAATGTTTACAACAAGAGGAAATTTAAAAATTTCCAAATTTTTTTACAATAAATGATGTTGTCATGCACATCTTCATTCATTTAGGGTATTTTAAAATTGGATTCTTTAATATTTATTTCTGGAAACTCATGGAAGAACTTGTCACTGCCTAGCTGTTTTACTATGTTTCTTTAATAAGATCACTCTCTTTTCACAATGATAATTTCATAACTTTTCCACTCTCATCAGCCTTCCACTTCCCTTCCACATTCTCATTCTGTTTTGATGATCTTACCTTTTACTTGGTTAAGACACCAGATACTGGCTGGTGAAAGCTCACTTACATTCTATATAAATTAGGTTAGGTTTGGCCATGAGTAATAGAAAAATTCAAAACAACAGTGACCTAGACAAGGACAATACTTATTTCTGTCTCATATATATGAAGTCCCCAGCTGATCATTCCAGGGCTGGCATGGCCATCCATGGTGTCAGGATCTACACTGCTGTCCGGTTACTCCAGCAGTACCTGGTTCAGTGCTTGGCACATAATAGGTTCACAGTAATATCTGTTGAATGACTGAAAATAATGTTCATTGACAGTAGGGCATTTAAAAACATTTGATATATAGAACCAAGCTGATTTCCTAAGGGGGAGATGTATTCTCAGTGTCCCCGATAATATCTGAAGATACCAATTTCACTTTATCAGTCATGGCCATTGTGGCTTTTCCCTTTCCCATTAAATCAGCAAAAATGAGTGCCTTGTTAAACTTTCATTTGTGTTTTTTAATTTTCTTCTTGTATTTCCTCTTTGACAAATAGTGTTGTTTCCTTCCTCATTCTTTACTTATATATCTACATAAGCTTTAATAATGGTAAAGATATTCTTTGTCACAGACTACCAATATTTGAATATGTATTCTTGTATATGGGTGTGTAAAGAGTTGTGAGTGTAATTCACATGCCCCAGCATCCAGAAAATACGGTGTGCAATAGAGAAAGTTGGTCCTTAGGCACATGAGCTTTTGTGTTGGACATTCCTGGGCAAGAATCCTGGCTTTGCTCCTTTCAAGCCAAGGGGTGTGTCCTTGTTAAAATTACTCAGCCTTCCTAAGCTCAGTGTCCTCATCTGTAAAATGATAATTATTCTTAAGTATGTGTATGTATTCTAAAAACACAGTCAAGTTTGTTGAGCTCATCTTTTGTGATTTCATCTGTTACACATCAAGGTTTAAAATTCCTTCCTGCACTGAGCTTAATAAACACCAAATTATTTTTCTTCGCCCTTTTCTATGGTGCGAGTTTTACTCAGTATTCGTCTTTGTGTCCGAGCCCTCAGGTGTTCCAACATTTGTGGTTGGCCTTGATTCTGACCAGCTTTGGCCACAGCCACTGTCTTAGCTGGCAGGCCTCTCTTGGGCTGACCCAGGCTGGTACTACCCTTTCCTGGGCTGTGTGGGTGGGGAGCCTGTGTGTGAGGGACCCAGGTATTCTTTCAGGTGTCCTCAGCTCTGAGTGAAAGGGAGCATATGTGTTGCAGATCAGGGCACCAACCTGTGAGCCACATGGTCCCTTCTGCAGGGATCTGTGTGGACCTCTAATGTCAGGAGATGGACGCCTGCCCTGAAGGGACCCACACCTTTGTTAAGGGGAAGACACACATGTATGACACTGATCAGAAACAGGTGGACCTAGTCTCCTCACACTGAAAGGAGTGGGTTAGCAGAGCAAGGTTCTAGGGCAGGCCCTAGATAGGTGGGTGCTATGAGGGACCAGTCCCTAAAAGTGCTAAGATTGCACTATACATGCGATAAGATGGGGAAATTTGTGTTTCTAGAACACCTCAAGAATGGATATGGCATGGCATAGAGCTGGAAGGAATACTTAAATACTTAAATACTTAAATACTTAGGGTAGGGAGACTGATACCCTACCCTCACCTGAAGGTCATGCTTGAGTGAAAACAGTTGATAGTTTGGCTGCTCTCTGAGGGGCTGGAGCCTGGTTACCTTTTGGACTTGATTTTGCTGAGCGATGGATGCAAGGTGACATGCTGAGAAAATGGTCACAAGGGTCTTTCATCTTCACTCTTGCCCTGCAGTGCTGAGTCTCTGCTCTTATTGGAAATACGTTTTCTATTTAAAGAATAGCTGCTTGAAGTGACAGGTTTGTAAATGGCCACAAATGTCTGAGAACCTTAGAAATACAGGCATCTAAGTCCCTTCACTACTCCAGGCTGTGGTCGCCCTGCCTCTGGGAATCTGCTCTATGGACATATCCCTTGTTATCAAATGCAGACGCTAAGTGTCCTCCATCCCTAGGGATCTAGGCCCTGAACTAGGGGTCCAAAAAGACCCCTCTCCAGAATAAAAGTATTTTCTTCAGACCTTGGTCAGCACTATGTTCATGGCCAGATATGGACAGTTGACCTGTCCTGTGGGCCATCTATGCTCAGCTCAGGCTTCCACATCTCCCTGTCCTATGTTAGCACCTACCTATTTAATCAGGATTCCCACATAATTCCTGCTCGTAAGAGTAGTTGGCCTTGATTCCGACCAGCCTTGGCCCATGGCCACTGTCTTAGCTGGCAGGCCTCTAAAAGCCAGTCCGAAAGGAAATTGCTCTCTGCTTCCTCTTGGGCCAGGCAGGCGGGACCCCAAAGAGTGGGGTTCAGGTATCTTTCTAAAACTTTGCTCATGAAAAGTGAAGCACAAGGGATCAGTACCCGGCCTGGTGGGAAACTATATGACTTTCTTGTAGAACAAACCGAAGTCTCTTGTGCCTGGCAAGCTTCAGCCATAGCTAGGAAGGGCCTCCCTGTGAGGGCTGAGGCAAGTTCCGGTGGGAGAAGTTTCTCAGGGAGGGGGAAGTTTGGAAGCCTGAAGAAATCTGGGTGGGGAAACCCCCTGTGAGCTGAGTGTACCTGGGGAGTTTGATTATGCTGACCCATTCAAATCTTGGAATGATTCTAGGAAGGGCCAGGTAGTGTGGAGAGGAGTCACCTGGCCGGGCGGGGTGCCTGCAGTGAGCCTCCTGGGCTGGGTTCCGGGTGTCTGTTTGTCTGGTCAGATCTGGCAGACCCTTGAAGTTCTGTCTCATGTACTGGGAGGAGTGAGATCGTTCCCAAAGCCACATAGCTAACCACTCAGGGTTTGAGCTTCCTGTTGTGCAGTGTGGATAATAATATCTGGGCTGCCCCATCCTAAGACCATAATGTGTTCCAGAAAATTGATTACAGGTGTGTTAAGGAGGTAGCATTGTCAATAAGTCAAAATTGTAGGTTATATTGCAGTTACAGTAACTTAAAAAATTGAGGTAATGAATGAAAATGATGAGGGAAAATCACTTTAAAAACTTTAAGGAATTGTTAGAGCAATTTTTAGTCCCTACAAATTACGATTTAAAGCAAACACCAGGAAAGATAATTTATAATACATTAAGTTAAAAAAAGTTACAAACCAATTTGTAAAATACGACTTCATTTTTATTTGAAAAATATGAAGCCATAGTCATGTTATTAGGAAAATATTGGGATTGTACAGCAAAATATTAACTATTGTTTTCTCTGAGATTTCATGTAATAGAAGAAATAGAATTTCTTTTTGCTTATCTGTACTTTTCAATTTTTCTACAATAAAATATGTGTAACTTTAAAAGTAAAGAATTAAAATAAAAAAAAAATCATTAAAAGAAGAACAAGTACACCTGTTCAGACAGAATAAAAGTAACAACCCCAAAGGGACATGGACCAATCTGCAGGAAAGGGGCCTTGCCACCTGCCTGTGCCAAGGCCAAGGCTTTATTTTTAGGGTGCTCTACCTGGCTGGGGGGAGAGTCAAGTCTAGGGAAGACCCCCTCCCTCCAGCTCCCACATATTCTGGTGACAAGACTAACCCAGTCATAATGACCTCTCCTCACTGCCTGGCCTGTAAGCAGAAAGAACCACCTGCGAATACAACGGGTCATTTGTTTTTAATTTTTATTGTACTTTAAAAAAGCAGGAATGTAACATGTTCATTTTAAAATAGCAAAATGATGCAGATGCATATTTAGCAAAAAGCATATAACATCAAAGGCCTTGCCTTAGCACTTCAAATCCCAGCCTCCAGGGTAACTTATAGAGTAACTTTCTAGAGGATTTTCCATGTGTACCTGATCTTACACACACATGCTTATATAGCTCGTCCATATAAGCTGTTGAAGAAGCATATTTATGATCCTAGTATGGAACAGCAGGTTAGAAAGCTGATTTTCCCCAGCTGAGCACTTTTGTATTTTTTAAAAGCAGATAAATGGCAATTATCTCTGGTTTTCTAGATTATGGGTAATTTTAATGTTCTTTTTTTTGCTGAAGTGTTCATTGCGGAAGAATCAGGTATTCTGTAAATTAAAAAAAAAATGTTTTAAGTGCCTCCCCAAGAAACGTAGTGGTTAAGTCATTTGCACCTTAACGAGACTGACTAAGAGAGATCCTTGGTGGAGAAAGGCGTCTCTGCTGAGTGGGATCAGAGTCAGGACGAGCAACAGACACTGGCATTGGGGATAAAATTTAAAGGTGTGTCAAAGAAAAAATTTCCCTCAGTAATCAAGACAAATAATAATTTCATGCAATATACTTTTTAAAATCAAATGAAGGCCCCACAACAAACAAAATTTAAATTTAAAAATTTTAAAGGAAGGCATGCACTTCCATGGTCCTGTGTGTCCTTTGCCTCATCCTAGTCCTGGCCCTGGAAGAAAGAGTCCTTTGACAATGATAAACACCTTGCAGAAGGGTGGTTCACAGAACAAGGGAGGCCTGGGCTCGGGATGGGAGTGGGGAGCTGGGAGAACATACGTGGGGATCAGTTTTGCACAAGAAATCCTTGCAAATTCGCTGACCAGCTATGAGCCCTGGGTTGCCAAGGGACCACCTGGACGTAAAAAGTGGACTCAGCGCAGTCTTGGGATTTTCCGCCCTCCCAGCTGCTCCAGGGCCCCTGGAGCTTTGTGTTGACGGAGGGGGTCCTGACTGCCGAGCAGGGCTCTGCCACAGAGAGAGAGAAGGAAGGGGGAAGGTGTGTTTGGGGCTGTGTGAGAAGCCCACCCAAAGCTCAGTGAGCTACTTATTCAGCCAGAAAGGTGCAGCCAGAAAAGATTAGGTTTTCTCATGTTTGTACTTGTTTATGCCTACTCGCTCCAGCTTTTGCCTTAGTCTGTTTTAAAAGTGATTTTCTCAAATCACAAATGAAGCTCTGAAAGTGAAAGTACTGTAAAAATATCGAAGATGTTCAACCTCACTAATAGTTAAAAACCCCAAATTAAAACAGTACTGAGATTATGTTTTTCACCTATCAAATTAACTAGTTTAAAATATGTACATAAAGTGTAGTGCCTTCCTCTGGAAAAGAGTCAGGGACATGAGCACTCTGAATCATTGCCGGTGACAGGGTAAACTGGTAAAATTATTTTGAAAAGGATTGGGCTGCATGGGGTATTAGTCTTTACAGTCATAGGCTTTGGCACAGTAATGCCTCTCCTGGCAAGGAAATATTGCAAATATGAAAAAGTGCTTATGCAGAAGAGTGTACACTGCAACATTATTTATACTAACCAAAACTTTGGAATAGTCTGGAATAGTTAAGCACCAGTTTTATTTGATGACAATCGCCAACTGAAGGCACAGGTTCATCCAGATATATCAAGGTTCAAAGGAAGAAAGGGAAAGTCTGCTTCAAAGAGCCATCTGCCTGGAGGCCCTACACCCAGAGGGAGCTTGTTGTAGGGCACGCTTACCCCAAACTACCTTCCATTAAAGATTTCCAAACTCTTTTATTTCTTCTTCCCTTAAACTCCCATCCCCATGGGTACTCAATTTTGCTTGACTGACAAAAAATTTCAAACTATCTGAACAAAAACAATTACCTCTATCCTGCTTTTTCACCTAGAAAATTCCTTCGTAAGGCTTTTAGAATGTTCTCTTCCGTGAGGCCTCATCTTACCAGCCTTGGCAGTGCTGCCTCTCCTCTGTGCTCCACAGCATCTCTATGCTTCTGCCATGCTGCTAATTACACGGTATTATCCTCGTGTAATTATTATCCTCTTTTTAAAGGGCTCAGCGGCACAGGCTTTGGCACTGGGTGTACCTGGCTTTGAATCTCTGCTCAGCTATTATTTCTGTGTGACTTTGGTCTAGTAGTATAACCTCTCTGAGTCTATGTCCACATCTGTAACATCTGGATGATGATAGCTATGAGGGTTGAGGCTAGAAGTTCTGCCTTAATCAAGTGTTTATTGAGTACCTACTCTGTGCCAGGCTTGACATCAGATTCTGGAAACTTATATTCTAGTGCATGAGAGATCTATAGTGGCCAAATAGATATACCATACAATAAAGGAACTTGGTAAGTACAGTGAAG
This sequence comes from Pteropus medius, assembly GCF_902729225.1. Lineage (NCBI taxonomy): Eukaryota > Metazoa > Chordata > Mammalia > Chiroptera > Pteropodidae > Pteropus > Pteropus medius. Next base: position 21,213,667 of record NW_024340849.1, read on the forward strand.
GAAATAGAGTGTATGAGCTTCCTATAGCAGCTGTAATAACACAAATTCCTCTTCATATAGTCCTGGATGTCAGAAGTCTCACTGGACTAAAATCAAGGTTGTCTGCACACTGCATTCCCTGTGGAGGTTCAAGGGGAGAATCCAGTCCTTGCCTTTTCCGGCTTCTAGAGGCTGCCTGCATTTTTTGGTTTGTGGCCCTCTTTCATTATCAAGCCCAGCAATCATATCACTCGGCTTCTCTCTTTTTTAAAATTAATTAATTAGTTAATTAATTAATTTTTTCATTTGCTTTTTAAAAAAATTAATATATGGGGTGACATTGGTTAATGAAATTATATAGATTTCAAAGTACAATTCAATAATATGTCATACGTGTATTGTATCGTGCATTCATCACCCAAAGTTAAATTTCCTTCTGTCACCATATATTTAATGCCCTTTCCCCTTATCTACCTCCCTTTTAAGGACTCTTGTGATTAACCTCTGGTCCACCTCAAGGTAATCTCATCTCAAGGCCCTTAATTTAATCACAACTGCAGCATTCCTTTTGCCATGAAAGATAACATATTCGTAAATTCTATGGATTATTACTTGGACATCTTGGGGGGTTATTATTCTGTCTACCACATGGGTGATTGGACAGTCTTTTGATGTGTATGTGGAGATGGAGTGGTTGTCGAGGACTTCTCTGAGAAGATGACATTTGAGCTGAGATGTGAAGGGTAAGGTCAGGTTCGGCTAGCCTTGCAGGCAGCTGGAGGAAAAGGAGAGAAAGCAGTGAGACTGGAAAGGGCCCGGTGTGTTTGAGGAACAGAAAGATCCTATGTGGTTCCAGGAGGAGGCAGGCCAAATTGTGGAGAATCAGTTTATTAAAAGCCAATTTGTTGAAATGATCAAGTCAGGAAAACTTATTTCTAGTAATTACCTAGAGAGCTAAAGCATGCTATGTTACCAATGGTTGTTTCAACAACTAAAAAAAAAAAAAAAAAAAAAAAAAAAATTAATAGATTTTATTATTTAGAGCAGTTTTAAGTTTACTGAAAAATTGAACAAAAGTGCAGAGTTCCCATATTACTCCCCGTCTCCGTTTCCCCATTATTAATGTCTTGCATTAGCAAGGTATATTTGCACCAATATGAATACAGTATTATTAGCTAAAGTCCATAGTTTACATTAAGGTTCATTCTTTGTTTTCTATGGGTTTTGACAAATGCATAATGTCATGTATCCAACTTTACAGTATCATACAGAATAGTTTCACTGACCTGAAAAATCCTCTCTTCATCCTTCCTTCTTTCTCCCCAAACCCTTAGCAACCAGTGACTTTTTATTGTTTTCATAGTTTTACTTTTTCCAGAACGTAATATAGTTGAAATTGTACAGAATGTAGCCTTTTCCGATTGACTTCTTTTATTTAGCAATATGTGTTTAAGATTCTCCCATGTCTTTTGTGGCTGGCTAGCTCATTTCTTCTTACCACTGAATAAATAATATTCCATAGTATGGATATACCATAGTTTGTTTATCCATTCACCTATTGAGAGATATCTTGGTTGCTTCCAATTTGGGGCAATTAAGAATAAAACTGCTGTAAAGATTGATGTATAGTTTTGTGTAGACATAAGTTTTCAATTCAATTTAATTGGGATTTAGTTTTGATTAATCAAATTTATTGATCTAGCTCAGTCAAATGCCATTGTAGCATGTATTTTAAATCTAAGATGCCTGAATATCTATCCTCTGTACTCAGAATTCATGCAAGATGTTTATTGGATCAAGCTGGGTAAGAAATTAGCGAGTTAGAGAAGGAGAAAAAGCAGTGGACTCAGAGTAACGTGTCCTGGAGAAATACTTCTGATTTGCTTCTAAAATCCTGACATTTGAGACATGCATAAATCTGAAATTGAATATTTCCAAAAGTCATGGGTAGAAATTCCAGAAAACCCAAAATATATCGAACTTGGGGCTGGCCTCAGTGAAATAGCAGTGGTAAAACTAGAAATAAACCAAATCTAAAACTTAACTAAATTTAAACTTTGAAAAAAGCCCTGAAGGACAGCATAAATTGTCAGTTTTATAGAGAGTCAGTAGGAACAAGTAGAAACAGGAGTCACATATTTCAGGGGTCAGGGAAGGCTGAATCACTGAGACATGGAGGATGAATAATTTCTGGAACAAAAACATGGATTACTTGGTGTTATTACTCAGAACCAGAGTTAATCAGCCCGATGTGCAAATTTGGAGATCATTGCATTTATTTTGAATGATGTTGGTTGAGTAACCCTTTTTGCACTGATGTATTTTTGTTCATGTTAGTAATATAATGACTGGTCAAATTGCACCCTAAGCCTCAGTTTCTTCATTGGTAAAAGGATGGAAATTAATTATATGGTTGAGCTCTAAGATGTTCTCTAAAATAATAGCATTCCAAGGCTATAACACTATAGGAAAGTAAATAAACTCTTTAATTACTTAGAATGTTTAGGGAATGGATATTCTGATTGATTGTGCTTTCCGATCAGTTGATAATTAACCCTGAATCATTTTTGGTTCACAGTTTGTTATAAATTATAAGTCTACTTTTGCCTTGGAGAATCCACGTCCTGAGAATATAAGGGAATTTTTTGAGGATTCTTCCAGTTATATATTGAGGTTTTAGAAACAGATTGGTTAAGATGAGAGAAACTGAATAGGAATGAATGAAGCTAGGTTTTACCATAGAAAAAGTTATTTTCATGAACAGTAATTATTTTCCATTAACTTGCAATTTCTTTACTTCAAGTAAGTTGTCATGGAAAAAAGTCCTGGCAATTAAATATTTGGATTACTTGAATATCGGAAAAATAATTAAGTTGAGGTTTCCCAGTTAACAGCTGTGAAATGTATCCTAGCCATTCCTTCTGCAGGGATGTGTCTCCTTAAGAGTCTTCACAGTTATATATTGTTTTAAGACTTTAAGATTTATTCTTCTTTGAATATCTGGTTTGCCTAATGGGTCAACCAGAAGGATAGCTAGAGATTAAAGGCCTTCATAATTATATTGCAGTGAGAATGTAACGTGGAAGGTGTGAGAGGCTGTTGGAGTTTTTATGGATTGGGCTCACACCTGCCACCTGGAGGAGAGGGAGTACAAGTCAGCGGGTGCAGTAAATGGACATTCCCCTAGGTTTGACCTACTTTGGATTCCTGGCTCTCAATTCTGTATTTGCATCTGACAGTAGTAACTATACTGGGTGCTTGATCCGGTTTGCTTTCTTGGCTTTGTTGTCTGGACTGCTGGGTTTGGCGTCTCATTCTGTGGTTCTCTTGGCTGCATATTTGAGGACCTACTTCTAGTTTCAGGTACAGTCTTTTCCTGGCACTTGCTTGCCTCTCCAGGCCTGGGCAGTGTCTTGGGCATGTCTGGGGATTCTCCATGGAATGCCATAGACCAGGAGCAGGCCTTTTGGGTCTGTATTTCTCGGCATTGTCACATCACCGATGTTACCCTGTGTATGTATAGCCGTGCCCCTCTCAGGTAACCTAGAGAACTTCAACTTGTTTGTATTAACTGGAAAAGGCTTAGCACTAACATTAGCAGTGAACTCAGGGGTGGCCTAATGTTCTTTACAAATTAAAACACTCACATTCAATTCTTAGATTTTATCTCCCAGTGGATTTGCAAATCAAATTTCTCATGTCCCTGAGTGTGTGTGTGTGCAAGTGTTACGTGTGTGTGTGTGTGTGTGTATTATTGAGAAAATTTGGATTATGTTGAAGGTTAGATGGGTAATGTTGAACACAGCCAACTTTGAGAACACTGACGTCTAAATCTTATGCCTTCTAAGTTAAATGTGTAGGGGTAATACATCTTTCATGAAGTCATGATCCCACCATACATAATGTAAATCATGTATGTATGTACATACATATAGAGATTCTCAATTTCTTTAACTTCACATCTTCACAATTTCACTGTCACATCTGTAAAATCCTTCTTTGTCATGTTGGGAAACATTCACAGGTTCTGGGGATTAACATGTAAATATCTTCATAGATATTTATATATCTGTGAATATATAATATGCATCATATGTATTATGTATATTACACGCATTCATTTTTTAAACCATTTAAAAGTTGCAGGCATGATTTTCCTTTATCCAAAATACAATGTTGTGTATTTCCTAAATATAAGGATATTTTCTTGCATAATCACATACTACAAAACTGTTAGATAATATAAAGACTCAAATTTCCCCAATAATGTCCTTTATAACAAAAGAAGAAAACATTTTCAATCTAGGGTTCTGCGTTGCATTTAGTTGCCAAGTTTTGTCAGTCTCCTTTAATCTGAAAGAGTTCCTTAGTTTTCCTTCGTATTTATGACTGTGATGTTTTTGAAGAGTACAGGGCAGTTGTTTTGTAGAATGCCTTAATTTGAGCTTGCCTGTTTCCTTATGATTAGATTCAGGCTGTGCATTTTGGGCAGAAATTTCACAGAAGTGACGCTGTATTCTTTTCAGTATCAGAGGGCAACATGATGTTTATTTGTACTGTTCTTGGTGGTGTTAATTTTGCCACTTTGGTTAAGGTGGTTGTGTTAGTTGCCTATTGCTTCTGTGACAAATAACCACAAGTTAAGATAATAAATTTGAATTTATTATCTTAAAGTTCTGGAGGTCATAAGTCTAAAATGGGCTTTTCACTTGGCTAAAATCAAGGTGTTAGCAAGCTTGATTCTCTCTGGATCCTCTAGAAAAGAATCCCTTTTCTTGCCTTTTCCAGCTTCTAGAGGCTGCCTGTAATTCATTGGCTTGTGGCTCCCTTCCCCCGACTTCAAGCCAGCAGCATATTATCTTCAAATCTCTTTTTCTCTCTCTCTGTCTCTCTCTCTGTCAGTCTGTCACTCTGTCTCTCTGTCTCTGTCTCTGTATCTCTCTGGCTTACCTCTGCACCTGTCCATCACATTTCCTGCCTCCTTCTTATAAGGGACCCTGTGATTACATTGGTTTTACCGGGATAATCCAAAATAATTTCCCCATCTCAAGATCCTTAATTTAATCCCATCTGTAAAAATTCTTTTTGTCATATAGGGAACTATATTCACAAGTTCTGGGGATTAGGTCATGAGCGTGTTTAGCGGGCCATTCTTTAGCTTAGGCCATAGTGTTAGGTGTTAGAAAACACCACAGTGGTTTTCTAGGTGTCTCCATGGTAAGGTTACTGCTTTCCTCTTTGTAATCAATAAGTAGTTTAACGGAAGATAATTTGAAACTATGTAAACATAACATTTTCCTCAAACTTTTGTCTATTAGTTTTAACATCCATTGATAATTCTTGCCCGAATCAATTATTACCAGGATGGCTGCTAAATTTCTTCAAACATTTCTTATGATTAAAAACTTTTAACAACTTTATTTAAAAAATTGACATATAATAAACTGCCCATGTTTAAAGTATACAATTTAATATATTTTGACATGTGTATACCACCCATGAAATCATCACTACAATTAAGATAGTGAATATATCCATCATCCTGACAGTTTTCTCCTGTCCCTTTGAAATCCATCTTACCTCATCAGTCTCTCCCTAGGCAATCAGTGATGCACTCTCTGTCACTGCAGATTAATTGCATTTTCTAGAATTTATATAATTGAAGCACAAGAAGAACTTACTCGTTTTTGCCTGGCTTCTTTCATTTATCATAATTATTTTGAGATTTATCCATGTTGTTCTGTGTATTAATAGTTTGTTCTTTTTTATTACTGAATAATATTCCACTTTATGGACATATCATGGTTTATCTATTGACCTGTTGATGAACATTTTTTGGCTATTATAAATAAAGCTGCTGTGAACATTTTATGCAGCTCTTTGTATGGTGATTTTCTAATTCCATCTCCATAATAAAGTTGGCATTTTACTATAAGGAAGAGCTCCCCCACCAACCCATCTTTAGTATGGATTCACGGATTCTTGTTTTAGGCAATGGATTATAACATGTCACCATCATTTTTTATCTTGATGCTCAAATTGTCCTAGATTTGGACTGTGGGGAACTCCTTTAACTGTATCCTATGTCCTAGATCCTGTGTCCTTTTGATATACCCTCATCATTCTTTGAGCATTCCTTGTTTTTTTGGCACAAGATGTTACAGGCTTAATAGATCATTTCTTTGCCCCATTCCTGGAATCTGCCATTTCTCCAAAGAACCCTGGTTACTTTTTATAGAATCCTATTTAGAAACCAATATATATGCTCTAGCTGTGGTCATTGCCACTAGAATGTCATTGTTTCTAGGTCCTCTTAACCGGCAGAGTGAGGAAATAGATGTGTGTATACATAGTGATACCTCTAAGTCCACTCCAACACCATAGGGTCATTCTACCCTTCCCCCACTTGCAATGTTTTCCAGTCCCTTCTAGTGATGTGCTGGTATATACTTAACAAACAGCTTTCCAGTGGTTTTAATACTCTGATTTGCAGCATTTGCAGTTGCCATGGTGTAAAACTCTCTCCATGACCAGTTTCAAGCCACCAACATGAAATCACTGAACAAGAAGTTAGGAAGAGATGTGCACAACTGCTTCTCAGTTACTGGAGTGAGTCTGCTCTAGCATATCACTGCTCCTTTTTCTAAGAGAAATGTGGCCCTCATTATCTTCAGTTACAAACTACTACCATAAATAACTGTGCATATATATTTTGATTTTGTTGGAGGTGTATCTTCAGGGTAAATTCCTAGAAGTGAGATAGCTGGATTAGAAGGTAAACACAAACGTGGTTTGGTTAGATATTGTTGAATTCCCTACTCCTAAAGTTTGAGTCAATTTTCATTCTCACCAGCAGTATAGGAGAGTGGCTGCTTCCCACAGTTTTGTCAACAGATGTGTTGTCATACTTGTAAGTTTTCCCACTCTGATAGGTAAAAAATGGTATCTCAGTTAAGTTTCATTTACCTTTCTCTTTTTATGGATGAGGTTGTATATCTTCCTGTATATTGAAGGAACAGGTGAACACAGTAAATCATCTATTCCTATCTCTTGTCCATTTTTTGGTCCTTTTCCATCAATTTTAAAGACTTATTTATATATTAAGGATATTATTATTATTATTATTATTATTATTATTATTATTATTTTATGTATTAGGGATATTAGCCCTTCAGCTATGATTTTGCTGGAGTATTTTCTCTTATTGTCAGTTGTCTTTTTATGTTATTTCTTATTTCTTGGCTATGAAAAATTTTTATTTTTAAATGTTCATATTTATTAATCTTTTCCTTTATTGTACTTGGATTTTAAGCCATAGTTAGAAAGCCTTTTTTAAATGTTTACTTTTAGTATTTGTATGGTTTCAGGGTTTTTGTTTTGTTTTGTTTTCGATTTTACCTTTCACCTTAACTTTTTTTTAAATTTATTTTTTAATTACAGTTGACACACAATGTTATATTAGTTTCAGATATACAACATAGTGATTAGACATTTATATACTTTAGGAAGCGACCAGCCTTTATGTTTTAACATATAGTTGTTTGATCCATTTTGAATTTATTCTTATGTGTGGGGTGGAGTTTAGGTCTATTTTCATCATTTTCTTTTTGGCTAACAGTGTCTCAGCACCATTTATGAAAAAATCATTTTTTTCTCAGTGATGTGAGATGTTACCGCTAGCATATATTAAATTTACATGTCTGCTTGGGTCTATTTCGGGACTTTATGTTCTATTCCACTGGTCTGTTAGATTATGTACCAATACTGTGCAATTTTAAATATGGAGGCTTTAGCATATGTTTAAATGTCTGGTAGGACTGATTTTCCCTCAGAACTTTTATTTTCTCAGTATTTTCCTGGCTATTTTCACACCTTATGTTTTCCGTATGAACTTTGTTTAGCTAACTAAAAAGATAACTTGTTGGTACTTTTATTGGAACAATATTACAGTTATAAATTAACTAAGAATGACATTTTAATGACATGGAGTCATCCTATCCAAGAACTGAAAATATCTTTTCATTTGTATTATATCATCTGCAAGTAGAAATGGTTTTCTTTCTTTCCAACTCTTATGCTTCTAATGGATTTATCATCTCAAATTTGGTTAATACCTCTGGCATAAAGGAGTGGAGATAAGGCCATTCTTGTTCCCCATTCTACTAAAAATGCCTCTAGTGGTTCCCTGTAAGAAATATATTGACTTTAGGCATAAAGTGTGTGTGTGTGTGTAATTTTTAAAAAATCATCTTTAAAAAATACTATCAATTTCTATTTTCTTGAGTTTCTTTTAAAATCCAGAGTGGGTGTGGAGTACTGCCAAGGGTTTTTTTGGCCTTGCATTACTTTCCTGTGGTTGCTGTAACAAATTACCACAAACTTGGTGGCTTAACAGAAATTTAGTCTGTTACAGTTCTGGAGGCCAAAAGTTCAAAATCAGTATCACGGGGATGAAATCAAGGTGTCAGCAGGACTGTGCTCCCTCTGGAGACTCTAGGGGAGAATCTGCTCCTCGTTATTTCCAGCTTCTGGTGGCTGTTGGCATTTCTTGGCTTGTGCCCGCATCACTGCAGTCTTGCCCAAGGTTACATGGCTTTTTCTCTTCTGTGTCAAATCTCCCTCTTCTTCTCTCTTATAAGAACATTTGTGATTACATTTAGGGCCCACCCAGATAATCCAGGATAATCTCCCCATTTTAGTATCTTTAATTTAATCATATCTGCAAAGACTTTTCCTTATGACAAAATTCATGGTGTCCAGAGGTTACGACCTGGATACCTTTGAGGTGTATTATTCAGCCTACCATAGGCATCTATGAAGAAAATCATGGTTTTTCTTCTTAGATTTATTAAAATGGATTAGTAGGTTAATAAATATCCTAATATTGAACCAACTTTGCATTTCTGGAATAAAGCCCACTTAGTCATGGTGTATTCTCAATGTGGTATTGGATTCTTTTGGCTAATATTTTAATGAGCACTTTTTGATTAGTATTCATAAGTGATACTAGTCCGTACCTTTCTATTTTATACTCTATCAATTTTAAGTACTGAATTATACTTGCTTTATAAAATGAATTAGGACATTTTCTTTTATTTCCAATCAGTTTATGGACCTTAGCAACACTTTTTTTCCCCTCTGAAATTTTGGTAGAATTACATTTTCCTATAAAAACATCCAGTCCTGTTGTTTTTTCTGTTCTTTGATTATTCTCTGTTTCTTCTACGGACATTAGCCCGTTTAAGCCTTCTATCTTGAATGGGGTTAATTTCGGTAAACTGTATTTTCAGAATAGGCTAATTCGTTAGTCTTCTCTTTTATGTCTTCTATATTTAGAGTCAGAAAAATTTCTTACTTCAATTTAAAAATGCATATGTATCCTATATTTTCTTCTTACATGTTTATGATTTCCATGTTTAGATCTTTAATTCATCAGAGATTTATTTTAGAGTATGATGGTAGAAATGGCTCTATATTTAGTTTTTGGCAAAATGGACAGTCATTGTCACAATAACATTTATTGAGTAAGCTATCCCTGGCCTTCTGGTTTTAAATGCTTCCTTTATCATATATTAAATCCCCATATATACATCAGGTAATTTCTGGACTGTTGTCTGTATTTTATTTACTTGATTATCAATTATTAATTATTAGTAACACATTAAAATTTTTTTTTTACTTTAATTTTTTTATGTGATAGGGTAAGTCCTCACTCATTAATTATCTTTTTAACATTTTATGGGCTATTTTCATTTACTTGCTTTTCTAGATGTGCTTTAGAATGAACTTAAATTTAAAAAGAAACCCCATTAGGATTTTGATTTTGATTGAAATTATTTTATCTTTATAGATTTCCTTGGGGACAAGGGAGTCTTTCCAGCATTAGATTTCCCCATCTTGAACGAGGATCTATTTCTAGATATATTGAGATCTTTGTATTTTTTGTAACATTTCCAAATTTTCCTTCAAAAAGGTTTATTTTTAGGTACTTTATCGGTTCCGTTGGCATTGTGAATAGGATTTTATATTTTAATTACGTTTTTAATGGTTATTGTTGACATATAAGAAAGATATTGCTTTAAAAAATATTTAATTCAGTTTCTAGCATTTCATTTAATATCTCTGCTTTCCTAAGTAGACACTTGTATCGTCTAGAAATAATGACGATTTCTGATATTTTTGCCTCTGTCTGGAGTGAGAAAATGAGAAAGGTGTTATCCTGGAAGTGACGGGCATTTACAGGACTGTAGAACTGTGCAAAACTGGTTTTTCTTTCAGTTTTTACTGTGGAAGACTTGATAGTGCCTGGGGGCAGTTTTGGTCTTCCTGTCCTTGCTAGGAGCCTGCCGCAGGGTGGAGTCCTCAGCAGCTGTGGCTTTGGCACAAATGTCAGAATCAGCTGTTCTGTTTCCACTGGGGTGGAACAGGGCACTGGCCAGGTTCCTGGTGTCCTACAATCGCCCTCCTGATTTCTCCATGACTTGCTTCAGTTTCAGCCCCCACTGATTTGAGCTTAGGGTTTTCTAGGGCTTTGTTGGGAAAGTTTGTGGAATTTCTTCTATTTTGTGTGAGTTGAAATACTGGCTTCCGATATCTGTCCATCTAATTCCACCTGCTTCTTCTATCACAGAAATTCCTACAAATCTCCAGCTTCCTCATTGGGCCCTTCCCTATTTTCTATGGTTGGTATGGAGCATTTGTTATTTTAGTGGGGCTTAGGAACAGATGAGAGAGAAAGGAAAAGACTTCAGATTATAAAAGGAACATAAGCATATTATAGAACACTTAGAAAATACAGAAACATGCTAAGAGGAGAATCATTTTCAACATTTCATCATCCTTCTAATCATTTTCTTTTTTCTAACATAGAGTTTTTGCATCACACAGTTCCTTTCTCAGGTTTTACTGTCAGTTAACATATTTTCAGTTCAATGGAGTTGTCTTTTTAGTTTACCTGCTGACTTGACAGGAGGGACAGGTAGATATGTGAAAATGTCAATTGTGGATCCAAGCTAGACAGAGTTGGGGTATCTGAGGGCTATAGGGGGTGAGAAGGCACACCGTGATTGGAGAACAAGGCTGGAGTGAGACCTGGGATGGGGTTTAATTCTTGCTTTCACAGCACAGAGAGGGCTTAAGGGCAAAACCACTGTAGTGAGTTAGACTTTAGGCTTAGGTAAACATGGCTGAAAACACTGCCTGTAGTTTTCAAATCTCTCGCTGAAGTATCTCTGACACATTTTCAGCTGCTTCCTCAGATGACGGCATACTTATTTTCGAGCAACTAACAAGCTACATTTATTTCACTGTTGTCTGCTTTTAATGAAGAAATTAACATGGTCCCAACACATAGGCCTTTTTGCTTATGTGGCTTGGTCTTGAAAATTTCAATGGTGTCTTCCTTAATTTCTTTAGTTTGCAAAACATTTGACCAACTCAAAACACATTATCATTTGATCCTTCTAGTAATCCCTATTTTACAGTCTAGTAATTTAACACTAAGAAAGATTGAGCTACTAGTTCAAAGTCACATACCTTGGGCATAGCAGTATTGGAGTTCAAACCCAAGTCTAGCGTAAAGCCTGGGGATGTCCCATTTTGAATTGCAGAGAAATGGACTGACTGACAAAGTTAGATGTGTTTTTTGTCCTCCAATAAGAAGCTATGCAGTCGAGTGATTTAAGAATACAGACTTTAGTCTGTCTCAAAACACAGTCTTTGATCCTTAGTTTCCTGTTTCATAAAATGAAGATAATAACGATACTTATGTGATGGAATTGTTATAAGAATTAAACACGATAGTCCGTGTAAAATGCTTGGTATGCTGTTTGGAGTACCAAACAGCAAGTATTCAATATGTATTAGACCTAATTGTTAATGTTAATTAACAATAATTAATCCATATTTGCAGACAAGGCAAGTTTGATCCATTTGGTCTTACCTCCTTGGGTGAAAGAGGTAGGAAAGTAAGAAAGAAAGCTCAAGATTGAGAGCATAGGGTAGTAAAATGATGTCTTCCATCTTTATCTCGAGTCTACTCTTGCCATACAGCTTTTAATAACAGATTTGGATAACGTTGGTTGAGACCTAAGTTCTTTCATTCTAGTTGGAGGAAGTGATAAGAACTTCTCTTCCTAGTGTTTTATTTTCTCCAGCTGTAAAACATGTGATTTGCTCCTGTCTCACTGTGTTTATAGAACATATTGTGTTCTAAAGTACAATACACAAATCCATCACATGCCCAGGGGTCAAACAAATGCAGCCTTTTATGTAATGCAAAGTCAGGGGCCTCCTCCCCATTCTAGTGGGGCTCTCAGCTTCTAAAAGGCATCAATACCAATTTGCATTTTTTACTCAGAATCAGAATCAGAGGTTTTAAAATGAAATCCAAACCGTGGAGTGTCTTCTCTGTCCTCTTCTCTCTTGCCCTTTGCTAAGGGTCATTCTGTCACTGCCCCCTTCCTCTGTGTGCTCTAGTTCCACGTGCATGTCTCCTGCTTTTCTTCTTGCAGCCAGCTCCTCTAGACAGGAACCATGACTATTCTTTTGTCTTTTGTAATTTCCGTGGCAGCAATTCTCAGATGGCATTACAGTCACTCAAGAGAAGTGTGAAAAATGGAGATTTCCCTCACCCCATGTTCAGAATGAGCAAGTCTGGGGTGGGAGCTAGAAGGTCTGCATGTTTACCAAGCCGATTCTGGTATAGGTGGTCCTTGGACCCCATATCTGGAGAAACTCTGTGTAGGAGACATCATGATGGGGTTTGGGCGTGAGTTGCAGCACAGAACCAGGCGCGGGGATGCTCTGGTGGCAGCACCTGTAATTCTGATGGAGGCTTTGGAGGCCAGAGGTACTCTTTGCTTCCCCTCTGCCTCTATGCCTCTTCCGTAAGCTACGTGGTGAGAAAGGAACCTGGAAACAAGGTCTCAGAGTTCCCTGAAGCAGGCGCCTCAGGGCTCAGGGCTCAGGGCTCAGGGCTCAGGGCTGGGCAGGAAGGAGGGGTCCGTGTGCTTTGACTGAGTGAGTGAACCAGGCTTGAGTGTTAGAGCTGGGATGGTGGGGTTGGCAGGCAGCCCACATAGACTTCTTCTCTGAACCCACAGCCCACCTGGTCTGGACTGCCCGCTGGTGTGCTCATGATGAGACTGTTTTTGTTATTCTTTGGCTCGCACATCTGCTGGGTGTGGCATAGGTGTGCTCACTGCTGGATCTGGCAGGGTTTTTTTGTGTGTCTTCAAAAATGTAAGTAGCTTTATGGTTAAAGTAAAAATATATTGATTAAAAGTTGAATGTTATTTACCTTTTTATAGCTTCGGCATTATTAAACCTTACATTCTGGGTCTTTGAGAGGTTTGCTGAGTGTTTGGATCTCCTCACCCCTTCTTTTTCATTTCCTGCCTCACCAAGGACTCCAAGACCGGATCCATTTTCAAGGCTTAGCTTCTCATTCCTTCTAGTGAGAGCCTCCCTTCCATTCACTATTCCATTGAATCCTAATCAGCTTTTTTTTTTTTTTTTTTGCCTTTTAATTTTTTTGAGGTGTACTTTATATAAGATGAAATTCACAGGTCGATGAGTTTTGAAAACTGCGTGCACCTGTAAAGGCCACACATCTATAGGAAGATCTGGATAGGAATGTGGGTCATATGGTGTATGCATTTCCATATTCCAGAAAGTTCCATCATAGCCCAACACAGGCAATCACTGTTCTTATTTTTTTTTTTTACCATAAAAATATGTCCTAGAACTTCTTGCTTGTTCTAGAACTTCACATAAATAGGATCATACAGTAAATACTTTTTGTGTCTAGCATCTTTCACTAGTATGTCTTTGAAATTCATCCATGTTGTTTCATATGTCAGTAGTTCTGTCCTTTTTATTGCTGAGTTGTGTTCTACTGTACAAATATACCACGAATCGTTTATTATTCATCAATTGTTAGACGCTTGGGTTATTTCCAGATTTTGGCTACAGTGATTAAAACTCTTGTGAACATTCTTGTACAAATCTTTTTGTGGACACATGTTTTCATTTCACTGGCTAAACATTTAGGAGTAGAACTTTGGGTCATAAGGTATGTGTATATTTAGCTTTTTGAGAAATTGCCATTTTTCAAAACGATTGTACCATTTTTATATTGGCATCAGCAATGCACTGGCATTCTGAAACTCTGCCTACGTTCAATATTAACTTTCTAATGTTAGCTGTTCTAGTGGACATTAAGTAGATATCATTGTGCCTTTAAATTTCTCTGTGATATTAAGTGACTTTTCATGAACTTTTTGGCCAAAGAAGCAACTTTTATGAAATATCTTTTTATGAAGTGTTTATGAAATTCAAGTATTTTCCCCAGTTTCTATTGCGTTGCTTATATTTTTGTTATTAATTTATTGAAGTTATTTAAAAATTCTGAATACAAGTTCTTTGACAGTATCATGAATATTTTCTCCCAGCCTGTGGCTTGCCATTTAATTTTCTTAACCATCTCTTTTGATGAGCAAAGGTTTTTAATTTTGATGAAGTCCAATTTTTCACTTTTTTCTTTTGGAGTTCGTGTCTTTTGTGTCTTCTCTAAGAAATACCTCAAGTTATCAAAGGTATTTTCCTATTTTTTCTTCTGAAAACTTTCTATTTTAGTTTTACATTTGAGGGTGTGATCTATCACAAATTAATTTCTATGTATAGTGTGAGGAATGAATAGAGGCTCTTTTCTCCCAAAGGTTTATACAGTTGTTCCAGGACCATTTGCTGAAAAGACTGTAATCATTTCCCCACTGAAAAGCTTTGCAACTTTGTTGAAAGTCCATTGATAAATGAGTCTATTTCTGGATTCTATTCTATTCCATTGATGTATTTGTCTATCTTCAGGTCAGTACCATACTGTTTTGATTACTGTAACTTCATAGAAAATTTTAAAGTCAGGTGGTATGAATGCTCCAGCTTTGTTCTTTTTGAAAAATTGTTTCGCAAAGAACTTAGACCCAGACAACAGTGATTACCAGAGGGAAGGGAGGGGTAGAAAAGGGTAAAAGGGTCAAATATATAATGATGAAAGGAGATTTGACTTTGGGTGGTGAACGCATCATGCAATATACAGATAATGTATTATAGAATCATACACTTGAAACCTATGTAATTTTACTAACCGATGTCACCCCAATAAATTTAATTAAAAAAGAGGAAAATTATTCTAGATTCTTCATAATTTTACATAAGTTTTGGGCTAACTCACAAATTTCGACAGAAAAGACTTTTGAGATTTTGATGGCATTGTGTTGAATCTATACATCTATACATCAATTTGTAGAAAATTGAAAATTTTATAATATTTACTCTTTCAAACCACAAACATGGTATATATCTACCTTTATGTGGTCTTCCTTCATGTCTCTCAGCAATGCTTTGTAATTTTCAGCTAAGAAATCTTGTATAACCTCTTAAGTGTTTATTTCTGAACATTTCATATCTTTTATGCCATTGTAAATGATGTATTATTATTAATATTTTGCCACTGGTGTGTAGAAATACAATTGATTTTTGTATATAGATCTTGTAAAATTTATTTATTAGTTCTAGTAATTTTTTTTTGGTAAATTTCTTAGGAATTTTTATGTACACATTATACTCTCTGCAGATAAAGGCAGTTTTTCTTTCCAACGTATATGCACTTTATTTCTTTTTCTTGTCTTTTTTTTTTCCTTTCAGGAGGAAAGTGTTCAGTTTTTCATCATTAACTAGATTGGTAGCTGTAGGTGTTTTTATAGATGCCCTTTATCAGATTGAGGACATTGGTATTTTGTGTTTTCTTTTTCTTACTCTTGTTTTTTTTTTTTATCAACTTAGATATGAGTTTATCAATTTTATTAAACTTTTCAAAAGACTGCCTTTTCATTTCATTTATTTTCTTTATTGTGTGCCCATTTCTATTTCATTGTGTTCCTCTATTTTTCTTCCCCTCCTCCTACTTAATAGAGATTTAATTTTTTCTTCTTTTCCTAGCTCCATAAAGTGAAAGCTCAGGTCACTAATTTCTTCCTTGAATACTACTTACTTCTCTTTTCCGATGACCCTAGCCGATTTTCTCTTTTTTCCCTCATTCATTATATATTTTCTCTATATAATCTCATTTACTGATTTTTCTCAAGCACTATTTAGGTGGAAACTATAATGGGTGATAAAGCTTGTGTATAATCCAGATACTTTTTAAGCAGTTAAATAATTTTTTAAAAGATGTTAACTAATGACACAAAATAATATATCATAAAAACCAAGGGAGAAGAATAGACATTAAACACTCCACATTCAGAAGAAGGAGAAGAGACTACAGGGCAAATTATTTGAGGAGGACTTCCGGGAGGAAATGGGATTTGAACTGGCCCTGAATCAGAGGTGGGATTTAAGTGTAGAGGAAGAGACGCAATTCCCACTGCAGGTAAAGCATGTGCAAAAGGTCCTGGGGTAGAAATGCACACCGTCTGTTTGGAGGACATGGGAGAGACCAGTGTGGGAAAAGCTGGGGAAGAGAAGTAAGATACGTGTAGAGGGCTCTGATTTACCAAGCCGAAAATACAGGAGTCGTGAGTTTGGCACAGTTACTTCTGGTGGCAGATGAAGCTATCTTGGTGCTCGTTCAGTGTCTTTCCTCTTTGGTCCTCGTGTCCTGACTTCTGCTAGTCAGAGCTTACTACTCCTACGCTCTGAGTAACATAGGAAGGAGTTTCCAAGCCAAATCCTCCACAACTTTGAACTTGGCCTTGGGCACTCTTTGTTTTCTCTTGGGGGTTTCCATTCCTGGTTGCCTTTCATAGCCCAGTCAGTCCTCTGAAGCATCAGTTCTGGTTTTTTAAGACTGGCAGCCAGGAGGCCTGGTGATTTGGTTTGTTCCTAGGAAACCCTTATTTAGCTTCACCCTTTTTGTATAGCTCAAAGAGTGTCTATACCCTTGATTATGATACAGGAACTGGCCTTTTCCAAATGAATATCATAAAACAAAGAACCCAAGTATCTTTCTCTGGGAAGAGCAAAGCACTTCTGTCTGCAAACCAACATCGATATTAACCTTCTGTACCTATTTATTCACTCAGGAGTCTTTGTTTTCATTTTTTTCTTCTAATGCATCTGGCTGGGAACAGAATAGACATTTTCATACTACAGAATTTTACTGTAGTTAAGCAGGGTTTTTGGGGGGTGTGTGTTCAAGAGTGGTCCAAGACGTGGAAGAAGCTGCAGGCACTTGTAGTAGAGCTGGGACAGCAAGGCTAATCATATGAAGGACACGGAGCCGGAGCCGCAAATTCAGAAGCCAGCACTGGAGCTATTCAGAGAAGGCTTCCGGAAAACCTGGGTGTGGAGGGCCTGGATCTGGATTCAGAGTTGTTTTAGAGTTGCTACTTAGCACTGCATTTCAGGGGCCAGTAAGTAGCCTACCTGGCTGAGACAGAAGAGCATGTCTGGAGGGCACAGGTAGAGAAATGAAGCTTTGGTGGAGGCTGTTTCTGTAGGCTTGCCAGGGCTTTAATCTATGCTCAAACAACAGCCAGTACCCATGGAATTAAATATATTTCTAACTTAGATTTATGTATATGCCAAGGTTTAAAATTTATTATAATAATCCATTGTTAATAATGCAGTGTGAGTTGTGGTCAGTTTAGTTGACGAGTGCCATGTTGAAATCAGCCTCAGACCTTGTCCTGCTGGGTTTCTTTGGGAACCCTGTCTGCTCAGACAGGCGGTGATGAGAGACAGCAAATGTAAGAGAGGAATTTTGCTACTTCCATGTCCAGGGCTAGGTAGAAAGGTACCATCAGGTGCCTCCACTCGCACTCAAGAGTCACACCCCCTTCTGCAGACAGGGGGCGGGGAAGGCATAATCTGCCTTGGCTAGGTTGGGGGTGAGGGGCTTCAAAGCTCTCGGGAAATGCCCAGAAGCAGCCTAACCAATCTCCTTCGGGGACTGGAGTCTGAATCAGGCAGCCTGCTGTATGCATTTGGGAGTGAAAACCAGGAAACCAGATTGGATGAACCTTTGGGGATATTCTTTAGAGCCCTGAGTTGTTTGTTGGTTTGGGAGGTGAGGAGACTTTGATTTTTAAAGCATACTGCATCTGGGTCTACCACTTTGAGAGACTTAGGCAGCTTCCTCCACCCTCAGAGCACATAGTAGAATAAAATTGGAATAAACTGCTAATTTAAAATTCAAAGAAAAATTCCTTTCTTCAAGCTGGGGCCACTGACCATGCTGCGCATGCTGGCTGCTGGGCTTCCCTCTGTGCTTTTCAGTGGGAAGCTGGCCTCCACGTCCCACTTCTGAGGACTGGCTCTTGGCTCAGGGCTGCTTGCCCTTTGCAGCCATACTCTCCACCTCAGACAGGGCTTACTGGTTGTGGGAGGAGACATCACAGTCAAGTTCTGTGACAAGTTCAAAGACAAAGCAAACGTTGTATAGCCCCTGGTTAAAATGGACCTGTGGTGTGAGTTCTCGCTCAGCAGGATGAAAGAGCGCTCTTCAGAAGGCTGGAGTGGGTGCCTGGTCCTGGCCTGATTTAGGGCACGGGTGGGGGCCCGGACAGGGGCCTGAGCCCAGCCAACTCCCTTTTCCATGTACCTCTCAATCCTCTGTCACTTCCTTCCTGTTTTGTGGCCCTTCGGTTTCATAATTTTAGAAACTCTTCCATAGCTACTTACATTCTTACTTCTTCTATTTTGTTAGTTTTGGTCACAGATGTCTTGGAGGTAAAGTTTCAGGAACTTCTCATTGTTGGCTTCCCCTGTCTCTTCAGGCTTTGGGGCTTCCTGGTATAACAGTGCTGTTGTTGTTGTTATTTTTTGCCAGAGTCTGGACATCCTCAGCACCATCGGCTATGACAGCATCATCCAACATCTGAACAATGGCCGCAAGAATTGCAAAGAGTTCGAAGACTTTTTAAAAGAAAGGTACATATTGTTTCCTCTCCGAAGACAGAAAGGAGGACAAAATGCTCCCACACAAACAAAGAACAATTACTATTTGTTTTTAATGGTTCACAAGACCCTCGGCTGTAGGTTATGGAATAATTCCCAGGAAGTAAATGATGTCTCTGTCCTTAAGTTCATAGAAACCAATGGGAAAGAGAAGATTTATGAATGAAACAGCAAACAAAATATAATAAAACATTAAGTTGTGTGACACCCATGACACTGAAAGACCTCACAGGAATGGGAGATTGTGGAGCACTGGCCAAAAAAAAGTGGGGGCTGGTGGTGGTGGTGGTGGTGTGAGTTTTTCATAGAGGAGGAGAACCTTGAAGTGGCCTGGGAGAGTGAGGCAGATTTGATGGGTAGTGGGGTATCCAGATATCTGTGAGGGAGCCGCCAGCTTGGAGATGAAAAGGAAAACGACCCATGTGGTGAGTGGGGAGCAGAGCCAGATTCAGAGACCACTGCGGGTAAGAGAGCAGTGACAGAGATACAGGACACGTCACAGCGCTCCAGAGGGCAGCAGAGGTTGGTGGCAGGGAAAACTGGCTTGGTTTAGATGATTTCCCGCCCTTTTCTTTTCCTTCCTTCTTCTTCCTTCCTTCCTTCAGCTTCCTTCCTTCCTTCCTTCTTCCTTCCTTCCTTCCTTCCTTCTTCTTCCTTCCTTCCTTCTTCCTTCCTTCCTTCCTTCCTTCTTCCTTCCTTCCTTCCCTTTCTTCCTTCCTTTCTTTCTTTCTTTCTTTTCTTTCTTTTCTTTCTTTCTTTCTTTCTTTCTTTCTTTTCTTTCTTTTCTTTCTTTTCTTTTCTTTTCTTTCTTTCTTTCTTTTTTGGTAGATAAGATGTATTTTTTAAATTCTATACTTAACAGGGTGAGTTCGTTCTCTGGAAATCTTATCCATCCGAATACTCCCATTTCCCAGTGATTCTGGATGCAGGAGTGCTTTAGGGGGGGTTTTTGCCAAAGATCCAGGACGTTGCCAGGACCCAAACTAATTGTCAGGTTCTATTTGTCAGGCAGTGAGCTCGAGAGAGTCATAACTTGGAGATGCAGACATCAAAGTGTTTTCAATCAAGTCTTTTTATTTTCTACTCAAATAGGTAACATCGAGCTCTCAGTGCTACCCACCCTCGGATGCTGAGGCCGCTCTCCTTGAACTGACTCAGAAGTCCAGGGGAGCTGTGCATTTCGGGGCGGAGGTGGGGGTGGACAGAGAAAGATCTGTCTACTGCCAGGCTCCATGGAGCTGGTCACTGCCCTTCATCCTTTGAGGAAACAATCTCTCTTTTCTACCCAAGCTGGCTAAAGGTGGTGACACCAAATTACAGCTTTCCTTTATCTGGACAAGCGCTAGTGGCAGGCTTCCTTCTTTCTTCCACAGAGCTCTGACAAAGTAGCAAGCAAGCAAGAGTCCGCAACTTTGCAAGATAGAGACTGCAGGATGTCTCTTGCTTTTATGTTCCTCTTCCAGTTAGAGCTTTTATACATTTTCTCCTGGGAATGAAATAGCCCAGCCAGACACCCACAAAGGAGGTGTTGACTAATGATCGAAGCTTCTGCTGCCCAGACAGGACCACCCAAGAGTCCCCTGACACAATGGGATGGTTGTATAAGTCAGAGGTGTCCGCATCTTTTTAATGTAACCCTCAGTAAGAAATACATTTTACATGGCTGCCCAGGACACGTATGCATAAAACAAAAGTTTAATAAAACAGTACTACCCTATAATTTTTTTCAGTTCTATTTAATTAAAAACTGCTGGTCATAACCCATTGAATTGATTTATAATTCCCAAGTGCACCATGACCCAGAGTTTGAACAACACAAGTCTAAATAGAACCCACAAGCTAAGATCTCACTTTAAAAATGTTTCACAAAAATATATGGGAAAGAAGTCCACGGCTATGCTACCCTGAACACACTCAATCCCATCTGATCTCGGAAGCTAAGCAGGGTCAGGCCTGGTTAGTACTTGGATGGGAGACCACCTAGGAGGACCAAGTGCTGTAGGCATCAAAAAATAAAAAAATAAGAGATCATAAGCTGACAAGGTCCTTGTCATCTGTGAGGTCAACCAAGGGTTGCCTTGCCTAAAAATAAAATATGTGTGTGTGTGTGTGTGTGTGTGTGTGTGTGTGTGTGTGTGTGTGTGTATTAAAGTGGAAGAAATACATGCAGATTAAAAATGATTAAATATTTCTACTGTGTTTCTACTGTATGGTAATTGTTCTGTAGGCGTTTCATATCAAAGGAAACCAGTCCCATGTGCTGTGATTTCGAGGAAGAATCTGCTGACATCAAGTCAGAGTGTCAGATATGTATGTATGCCCTGAGTCTGGAGATTTGAGGCCCCTGAGCAGTGGCCTGCCTGGTCTTTGGGCTTCCTTTCCTGGTGGTGTGCTTGCCAGCAGGAGGCTGCTGTCACTGAGGAGAGGACGTGTCCTGTTCAGGGATGATCCATGTAAAGAAGTGTAGTCCTCTTCAGGTTTTGGGGATCCAGCCTTTCCTCTTTCTCTGGTCAGAGTGGGGTGCTTGTGAGACCTGGGACTCAGTCTGTTGAGTCTGGACCATACTCTAATGTTGCTGAAATGTTCTCCTTGGTCTTGAGCATTATTTTACTGAACTGCCATACATTTCATGTGGAACCCTGGCATATTCATATGGGATAGAGGCAAAACACACATAAACTCACGGGCAAAGATAACAGCAGTCTATTATTTTGAGTTTATCAAGTATAATACACATATATTTATAACATTTGTATGATATGAGGCTCATATCATACGTCCCCACACAAAGTCTCGAAATCCTACCATGGACCTCTCTGGAATGTCTGGCAGCTCAACCTGCCCAGGAGCAGCAAGAGGAGGGGCAGATACTGTATCTCCAGGGCAAGCTCCCTCCCCCACTATCCCCTGGAAGGAATTCAGATCTATACCCCTCCATGCAACATTTTACCTCTCTTATGGAAACTAGGAAGTATCCTTTTCCTTGGTTGTACCCAGATGGATTGCAGTCAATCCATTTACACTCATTTAGAGACAGATAAAACAATCACCCTTATGCAAGGTGTAGTGTCAGATGCTGCTCTGGAGTGGGCAGGAATGCTATCTTTCTTGTATCTGTATGGCTGATCCCTGGTCCGTGTCTCAGTACATGCTCTGTAGCTGATTAGTCCTCAGTGAGTCCTGGATAACTTACTTCACATGGCAAGGAAGTAACAAAACAGAATAAATAAACTGTCCATCAGCAAATTGTAAATTTGCCTTGTTTACCCTTCTACCAGCTGGAAAGGTATAATGATGACATAGATGATGACAACCACACCAATATCTGAGTAGCTACATAGTAACAGCCACAGGTGAAGCACTACTATGTGCTGTGCTAGGAGCTTTGTCTCAGAACCTCTGTTACTGTAAAACTGAGGTTCACACAGCCCTTTATATTCTCTTTTGACACACATCAACTGCATGAGGTACTATTATTTCCATTGTCTTTGCATGAAAGTATAGCTTTTCGAATAAGATTGGATAAGTAATTTACTGTAGGAGCCTAGAAAGTGACAGAATCAGAACAGTTTTGAAGGTCTCACACAAGACCCTGTGGCTATTACTTATCAACTCTGGCAGAAGGGCAGGTGTCTTTTTGGGAAGATGGGCTTCTTTCCAGCACAGAGACCTTCTCTCCCTCCCTTTTCTTTCTGTTTCATATTTTCTCACTCATTACACCACTCTCTGTATTCCAGTCAGATTTGTGTATTAGGGAGCATACTTTGGATGTCTCTGCCTCTATATCTCTTATTTCCTACCTGCAACGTCCTCATTTGTCCTCAATGCCTAAGTCAATTCTCCCCATCCTTCAAAGTCCAGGTTAATTTTTCTTCTTCTCCTCCTCCTCCTCCTCCTCCTCCTCTTCCTCCTCTCCTTCCTCCTTCTCCTTCTCCTCGCCTCTCCTTCCTTCCTTCACCTCCCTCCCTCCTCCTCCCCCTTCCCCCTTCTCCTTCTTCTTCTTTTTTTTTTATTTAAAGGAAGCATTCTACATAGCACTACAATCTGAGGTTATCCACAAGTTAACAATTAAAATGAACCTATCTTGTCACTGGTAGCCCAAGCCCACCAACTCTTTGGCCCCTAGAGCCCCAGGTGGGCCAGGCATTATATACAGAGCTCCTGATATGAGTAGTACATGAAAAATATAAAAATGAGGATAAACATACTGCAGAGTATAGCTAGAGGTGATTAAGTAAGATTATATTAATAGCTGCAATTTATTGAAGGTGTACTAGATACAAATAAGCTATCATGTATTTTGCATGTATTAGCTCTTTAATTCTCATAATATTTAATTCTCATAATATCCCTGTATGGCAAGTTTTATCGTCCTTATATTACAGTTGAAGAAATTGAGGTCCAGTGAGGTTATGTAACTTGCCTAAGGTCAGACAGATAATAAGAGATAGATCTGGTTTCAAACCAGGGAAAGTTGGCCCCTGGAATCTTCTGGAAGTCACTTCAGTATGTCTAGTACAGTACCTGGCATACAATAAGTGGTGGGTAAATGGTACCCATTACTAATATTGTTATATTAATCCTAGAAGGTAGGTAGGATGTATGTTAT
The DNA here is from genome assembly GCF_902729225.1 of Pteropus medius. Lineage (NCBI taxonomy): Eukaryota > Metazoa > Chordata > Mammalia > Chiroptera > Pteropodidae > Pteropus > Pteropus medius. The sequence continues at coordinate 21,237,215 of NW_024340849.1, forward strand.
TAGCTCCATTTTAAAAAAAGAGAAATCTGATGTTTAACAGGGGTTTAAATGACTTGCCCAAGACTGCAAAAGTAGTAAGTAGTGGAGCCAGGACTTCTTTTAACCCCATGTCTAATGGTTTTTCCATTTTACTTAATGATCTCCTAAGATGGCTGTGTATATTCTCTGAAAGGGTGTTTTTCCCCCGGCACTTGGCAGCCAGGGCAGCTTTATTAATAGTGGGTTGCAACATGATCCCGAGAAGGGAGGAGGGAAGCGTGTTTGTGCAGCCCCTTGATGCCTGGAATTCTGCGCCACTTGTAGGTCAGCAGCTACACCTATGGGCTGGGGGGATCCCCAGCCTCAGCGCCTTGGGACTTGGTGCTCTTCCCATGAGCTGCTGTTCATCCTGTGGTTCCTTTTTAGGGAGAAGTTAGCCTGGCCTGGTTATACCTCTCCTTCTGGGATCTCCCTATGGGCCAGCTATCTCTCTGGATGGGCTTAAGGATGACAGATTCCTTAGGCATTAACACTGTGTGGTCAAATTACACTCAAGCCATTATGTGCTGTATAAGTTTCCTAGGGCTTCTGTAACAAACTGCCGCAATCTGGGTGGCTTACAAGAGAATAAATTTATTCTCTCAGTCTGGAAGCCAGAAGTTCAAAATCAAGATGTCTGTAGGATCATGCTCCCATGAAGTCTCTAGGAGAGAATATGTTCTGTGTCTTTTTCTCAGTTTCTAGTGTTACTGGAAATCCTTGGTCCTTGGTTTGCAGCTGCTAACCCTAATCTCTTCTTCCATCGTCAAGTGACATTCTTCTGTGTCTTCATACTATCTTCTTATAAGGACGCCATTATTAAGGGTGCATCCTATTCTAGTGTAAGCTCAACTTGTTACATCTGCAATGACCCAATTTCCAAATAAAGTCATATTTCGGGAGGCGGGTACAATTCAACCCATGACACGTACTCAATAGAATTTGCTGGAAGCTGAGCCCTACAAGGGATGAGAGTACTGGAATGAGAGACCAGTTACCTGGGTATTCTAATCCTGGCTTCCTCACTAGCCGTGGTGATATAATCAAGGGCCTAGACCTTTCTCCTTGTCAGTTTCTTCCTCTGTAAAATGAAGAGATTGTTTCAGATGTTTTGTAAGATCCCCCTGGATATAACAACGTGGTTCTTCTCGAGGAATTTATAATCGAGTCAAGGTGCTGTGATTGGCATATACAGTAAAAATGAGCATAATATCTAAGGGTCAGGTTTTATAGCAGAGGGGTTTCATCTTATTTGCCCACATTGACTTTGGGGATGCCTGGAGCACTGAGTTGAAGGTCATCCTGAGGCCGCTTTCAGGCTTGGTGGAAAAGGCCAAATCTGACAATATTCGCTGTGGGTCACTGAAGGGGAAACAGCACAGGGAGTAGTATTTCTGGTTTGGGAATTTGAATAGGGGACAGATAAAAGTGAGCTGGAATTTTCAAGGAGGGCTTTGCGAAAAAAGTATTAAGTAGTTAAGTGCTTAGAGGAGCAGACATCCCTTTTCTGTTTTCTCTGCTATTTTGTACATTTTCATTGTGGCCCTCCTTACTTGGTAATAAAATAGAGTATTAGTTTACATCCTGCCACCAGATTATGAGCTCCTCTAGGCAGGTCTCATGTTTCGGTCATCTCTGTGTCCTCCTAACATGATGCCTCGTACATAGTAGATGATTAATAAATGACAAATTGATGACCGGATGAGATGGAAATTTTGGATAGATGGTAGGAAGGTGATCTAGGTAAAGGCTGACCTCTCCCAGGGTGATTTTTGCAAAGTCCTCGTGATTCCTTCATTGGCTGCAGGCCGCTGGACTTCACTCCTTCCCATATGCTGCGGAGACATCTTCTCAATCTCGTGGCGGTTCCTCTGATTTCATGAGGATGAAGCTGTAGGTTCACCTCCGTTAAAACTCTTTCTTTCTCCCAAGAGCACACCAGTGTGCTTGCTGGAACTCATTACTTACCAGGTTCTAGGACTTTCCATGGGGATCAGATGCTGCCAGTGGTGTGTTCAGATTCATGGTGTCTTAAGGTCAGAAGAAAGGGATTCATTAACTTCTCTTCCTGGAAACCACAAAAGATTATTGAGAAATCTTAATGAATATAATTCCGAAAGGAGAAAACACGTGCTTATTTTAAATACACACACACACACACACACACACACACATTTTAATGAAAATGGCCTTAACATCTTTTTACATGTGAAAGTATTAAATTGCCATTGTAGAGTGTCGTAAGTTTTTAAATAGATACAGTAATCCCCCCTTATCTGTGGTTTCACTTTCTGTGATTTCGTTTACCCATGGTCAACCACAGTCCAAAAATATTAAATGGGAAATTCCAGAAATAAACAAGTTTTATATTGCACGCTGTTCTGAGTAGAGTGATGAAATCTCCTGCTGTCCCCCTCCTTGCCTGGGACGTGAACTATCCCTTTGTTTAGTGTATCCATACTGTATATAATCCCTACCTGTTAGTTGCTTAGTAGCCATCTCGGTTACAAGATCTACTATTGTGGTATTGTGGTGCTTGTGTTCAAGTAACCCTTGTTTTACGTAATAATGGCCTCAAAGCACAAGAGTAGTGATGCTGGCAATTAGGAGATGCCAAAGAGACGCTGTAAAGTGCTTCCTTTGAGTGAAAAGGTTATGTATATATAGGAAAAAACTTAGTATATATTGGACTCGGTACTATCTGTGATTTCAGGCATCTACTGATGGTCTCGGAATATGTCTCTCATGGATAAGGGGAGACTCTACTGTATTGTGAACAGAGATGGAGAAAGATAGAAATAGTTTCTAGGGAGTTAAACAGTATCCTTTCTTAAAATTAGAGTCACTTTAAGTTGTGCTTCACTTCATATTATCAGGAGCTGGCAAAAATCTTAGGAATAGAATCCAAGAGTTAAGGCTCAAGAAAAAACAGGATTCTTGCTCAAACTACAGTCGTGAAGGGAAGCATGACATAAAGTCAGAAGGACCTGAAGAAGAATGCACCTGCATAGTCTCAGAGCAAATAGACTGAGTTGCCCACAGTACCAGGAGCGAGATGAACTCAAAGGACACTGCAACCGTGCAAAAGTACCTTGAGCAAAAAAAAAGGAGGACAGCAGGGAGGGAGACATAGAGGGAGGCAGAGAAGGTGGGCGGGAGTGTAAGAGGGAGGGAGGAAGGGAAAGGAGGAACTGTGAAGTCAAAAAGAGCAAAAAACCCAGAGCCCATAAGTCAACAGAGAGACAAAGCCAGGCTAACATCTGGTTAACTGATCCCAAATACAGAATTTACCAAAAGGAACAGTAAAAGTATTCAGAGATATAACCAGGAAAATTTTCATGAAATGAAGAACTAAATGGATCTGAAGGGTACACTATAAACCAGGAAACCCTGATGGGCAGTAATCAATATTGATTATGATTACATAAGAATCAACATTAACATGTCTCCTGGTTAAGCTATTGAATTAAAGAAAGAACTCTTCAAGTGTCCAGGAAGGGAAAAACAAACAAGTTGCCGATAGAAAAATGGGCAGGGAAGAATCATCATGGCCCTAAGCTTCTCTACAATGACAGAAACCAGTGGAGAAAGTTCAGCAGAGTTCTGAGAGAAAGGTTAAGAACATTCCTTACACCAGCAAGGTTGTCATTCAGATATAAAGGCAATAGGTAAATAGTCTCAAATATGAAAGAATTCAGGAAATACTGACACCTCCCTCCTGCCCCAGAGCTGCTTTGGCAAAAGACCACAAAGTGATGATATTCTGCCAGCCAAGAAGTGAACTAAAACACAAATTTTAGAGATGGATGAGCTATGGTAACAGAACTGGTGGTGAACATCAAATCTATTTTAATTAATAGTTAAGACTAAACAACCAGGGGGAATTATCATTAGAGAACAGTGTGTTATAAACACAAATAAAGTAAAAATAATGTAAGCAACAATGTCAAGGAGGAGGTGGAAGTCCAACAGTGCTAATGATCTCATCCTTTCCCAGTGCACCAACGTCTAGAACTGTCCAAAATGGAAACAAGTAGTTAAAATATCTTAGTGTCTCAATCCCCTTAGTTATTTTCATAACCTTTTTAAAAGATCCTCAGAAGGATCTTTTAGGAATTAATTTTTCCTGTAGCGAAGAAACAGTTACTGGAAATTAAGCAATTCATTCAGCTTCAGTTTCCTTTTCTGTGAAATTCAAAGAAAATCAGGCTTAAAACTCTATTTATGAAAAGCATAGAGAGTATGGTCTCATTCTTTTAAAATTGTTTACACCTTATCTATCTGTCCATCCATCCTATCTGCATACTTGCATGAAGAAATGTCCATTACAATCATTACCAAATGTTAATACTAATTCTTTTTAGTTGATAGAATTTGAGACAGTTTGTTGCTTTCTTCTTTGTATTTTTCTTTTGGCTTATTTTTTGAATAATGAGCATATATCATTAATAAATGACAATGGGAGAAAGTTTGTAACATATGTAAGGATAAGTATTAATATTCATAACATATAAAGAACAACTAAATAATAGGAAAAAGGCAAAACAGTTTAAAAATTGGGATGATATGAACAGGTAACTTATCGAGGAACTACAGATGTCCAATAAACACAAAATGATGTACAACCACACTAGAAACTAGGGAAATGCAAATTAAAATGAGATTCTTTTTTTTAAACTTCTTTCCTCAGACTAGTAACAATTTAAAAATATTGTTAATATCCAGTGTGGGTGAGGGCTTCTGGGCATGGGAGCTCTAATATACTTTTGGTTGAAGTATAAATTGAAAGGACTTTTTCGGAGGGCAATTTGACATCCATTTTCCAAAATTTTAAATGCCTATCCCTCTGATCTAGTAAACCCACTTTCTCAGAAGTTCTGTTGTAGAGAGACACTCTCAGAGATGCCTGTGGATGTCTGTGCCTAACAGTATTCATTTAGCTCTTTTTTGGTGGTAGTGAAAAATGAAACAAACAGGGACCCTGAGTATGGTGGATCTGTATTACTGATAAGGAAAGTTCTGTACAATGTGTTATTAGGTGAAGAACAGAATAGCAAACAACGGAATGATCTCAATTATGTAACCATAAAAAGTTGTGTATATGTGTCTATGTGGGATATAGGTATGTAAATGCAGAGAGAAAGAACAGGAGAGATCCATAGCAAGCTTAACAGTGGCTACTCTTGGGGACACAAGTGTGGTCAGGGAAGAGCATGAAGAGAGACTTTGTGTTTTAGTCCATGTAACTTTGTATTGTTTAAATCTCTTGCAGCGAGAATTTATCTATTACTTGTGTAATTTTATTTTTGATTTTAAGAAAAAATGTGGGGTAGACAAGCCTAAAGCCCCATAACTTGATAGTATGGTTTTGAAATAGTATGGCTGGGGCTGTGACACAAAATGGAGATGATGACAAAGGGCTAAGAGGAGAGGAAGAAGGGGTAGAAGGGGAGATTGTTTAGCGCTTTAGACAGACTCATGCCACACTGAATAATGATCAGTTGTTTTCGTGAGACATGCTGACTGCAGTGTATATTCTGAAGTTCTCCTCATTGGTAGTTTGGTTATGCATTTAAATTGATTGTGAATGAGGAACTCTATAGGATGGTAAAAAGGTACGCGTAGAGAAGATGGGAGGAGGGGTGGGTCTCAGGAGTGCTTTTGACGGAAATATCTCATATTACACTAAAAAAAAAATCCATATCTCCTTAGACCATAGTTTTGAAAGTTTAGTCTGTAATGTACTAGTCTGTGCTGGTCAGGAGGCCATGCTCGGTTTTGCTGTAATGTTCACGCTAGGGACTTCTAGCTGGAGAAGACCACCTTAGAGATGAAGGCCACTGGTCTTTTTACAATTGTTCCCTGTTATGGAGAGGGAGTTTTGCATTTCAGAGAATGATGTTATGTGGTGTCTACTGTTAAAGGTGCAGTTTTGCCTTCCAGGGGAGTGCCATGTGTCTTAACTAAGAGTCAGCCCTGAGAAGGACTCATAACCCTCTCTTCCATTCCCCTAGGGCATCGATTGAAGAGAAATATGGCAAAGATCTGCTCAGCCTCTCCAGGAAGAAGCCATGTGGACAGTCTGAGATCAAGTAGGTGCCACGTTTCTTTCTCATTTCCGTGCTGGCTGATACTGCCAGGAGCCCCCATCACTTCAGCAGACAGAACTAGCCAGCGGTGTAAAGTGTGTTGGGGGAAAACAAATTTTAATAGTTTTTTTTCCCCCTTATTTTCAATTGTGAAAAATAGAAAAATAGAAAAATGGAAAAATAGAAAGAAGGTTAAAATGAGCTATGAAGCCACAACTCATTATTAATATTTTCTAAAGTTTCCTTGAAGTCCTTTTCTATGTATACTTTTTTTTTTTAAGTATAATTTCCACTTTTTTTTCTCCCAGAGAATATTTCTTCAGTCCTTAAGTACTTAGCTCCTTACACGGGCTTTGGTGGGGGTTGTGGGGCAGCATCCACGGGTCTAAATTGGGGTGGGGAGTTCAGTCTTCTGGGCTTCATGAGAGCAATTCCTGACTACTTTGCCATGAATGGCACAACTCACACAGAAACGTGGTTTCACATACAGCTTGGGAAGCACATAGGTGTCGAAGACATTTGCTTTGGAAATGTCCCTAATGGCTGCAGCCTCTACTATGTTTCAAATGACAAAATTCTTAATGGCCTTGTCCTTGGGCATACATTGGGCACCGTTGGTGCAACAAATAGGCTGCAAGTGGCCGAGGCCCTTTTTGGCACGACCATTGTTCCTTCTTTTCTTGGTCATCTTGGAAGTGAGGACCTGAGAGCACTCTGTATACTTTTTCATAGGCTGGATTGTATTACACATAATTTTATACTAGAAATTTAATGGAGAGGTTTCCACGTGCACATATACATGCATAGTTTGTGATAACTACAAGAGGCTAGCTTTGCACCATTTTATAGTTCTCGCCACCAGTGTGAGATTTCTATACCACAATTATTTATTTTCGCATCATTCATTGATACTCAGAAGATACAGAGATGGCCAGACATGGTGCCTGCTTGAGAGACACATTCTTTCATGTACAGGGCTGACTTCACAGGCAATCCTATAGGAACTGACACTTAATTGTTTTCATGCTTTTTTGCCGTCACCATTTTGAAATTCTTAGTAATTTATAAACAAGGGATTCTACATTTTCATTTTGCAGTGGACTTCACAAATTATGTAGCTGGTCCTACTCATAGGAAAATTTTTAGATTCCTTCTTCAAAACAAGCTTGTTGACGAAAGCTTGGGAGAAATCGTTCTGGCAGACCTTTGCAGGCCTCTGCAGACTTAATCACATCACACACTGACCTGTGTACTGCTTTGCTGTGCTAGTATAGACAGCTTCATAGACACCCTGAGGTCTGTGTCCCCTCAGAGGTCCGAATGGGAGCAAACAAGACATTGCCCTTCCTCCTCTCTTACACACATACACACATGTACGCATGCACACATGCATACAAACATGCTTCTCCTAGACTGCAAAATACCGGATTATTGAAAAGGAGGAAAGCGTTGGGAGATATTTAAAATATTAATAGTCACATAAGCCTAAAAATTTACCCTCAGACATAGGACATTAGTACAAGGAGAATTTATCAATCTCTTGATTATATTTTATTTTATTTTATTATTTTTTATAATTTATTTTTATGTTTTAAATAAAAACTTAAAAAACACACTGAAAAGTAAAAAGACAAACATAATGAATAGCTATATCCCAACCATCTAGATTTAACAATTCACAGTTTTTATATTTTTTTATATTTTCTTAATGTAATTTTTTTGTGAAAGTGTTTAAATTTAAACACTTTAAACTTGAACCTGGAATCAGCAATTTCTCTAAGTTTACTTGGTTCCTTTTAGTGATTAATTGTAGAGATGGAACTCTGAATTTTAGCGTTGGTCATTGTTATAGAGATGTCCCTGTTTCTAGACCTTTTCAGGGGACAGATTTTAAAAGCAAGAGTTCATATTGACATATCCAATTCTAATTTAACTTGAAAGAGTTTGACTTAACTTCCTTAATTTTATACTTATTTCCTCTTGCACTGAAAATCTTGGTTCCTGACAATATTAGCATAATTATTTGTTTTATATGGCAACATATATTTAAATGTTTCAAAGTAATAATATTGCTGCTAACAATAAAACTTCTGAATGAAGTTTAACATTTGTTTGCAATTCTTTTTGATCTTAGGCTATATCTCACTCAGAATACTGCGTTCTAAGGTCATTTGAAATTTTATTTTCTCTATGTGATTATATAACAAATTTCATATTAGCTTCATTTCAGTTTGTTTTAAATTTTAAGGATTGTTTTCTTTTCCCCATTTGATTTAGTTTTATTTTTCAAGTGTGTAAAACGTTTACATGTTCACTGGTCAAAATCGCATAGGCTTAGATGAGTTGCATTGTCATTCCAGCAGGGTTTAGATAATTTCAAGGAAGATTAGCGGGTCAGCAAAAAAGAAAAAACAAAGAACAACAACAACAAAAACTCAACTTGTTTATTTACTTATTTTTTTTTTTTTTAAAAAGCACAGGCTATTTGGGAAAATATCCAAAAACTTTTGAGGTGATGTGATGGAAAATAGCCATATTTTCTCACATAGTACTTCTTGGGAAAGATATTTAGCAGAATGAGTCTGATCCAAAATGGTATTTCTTATATTTTTACACATTTGATTTGTAATTTAGTAAATTCATAGAGATTCTAGCACCATTCTCTTCTGTTTTGTGATAAAAGACAATTTTCCTTCCAAGATTATACCTCAGAGAGGAAGATGCAACAGGATATGAGACCTGGGGACTGTTGCCAAAGTTGATGTGAAAGGTCATTAAAGTGACTTCTGTTTTTGTCACCTCCAGGATGATCTTTAGGGAACGTGCCCTAGATGAGAGTACATGACTTTGCTTATCCATGAACTAGGTAGGATTTTTCACTTCACCGGCCACATTGAGAGACTCTGGTCTCTAAGGGGCCTTGTTAGGATTTAAGGCCAAAGAGCTTTGTTAAAAGGTTGGTGGAAGTGTTATTATTTTTTTTGCATAGTAATAGAGAACACCAGGGAGAAGAGGAAATGGACACAGCTAGGCGGCCACCCCCAAGTTTTAGATTCTATCTCACGATTGTCATCATGTCCTAAACATGGGAAATAGCAATTAAGTGATAATGTGAGACAACACAGCTAATGAGGAACTGAATGGATCTTGACCTTCAGAAGGTCACTTAGAACAGGAGAAAAATTTTAGACCCTGGACAGACTATTTAACTGTAAGGCTGGATTTCAGCTCCATGACTCTTTTATTTTTTTAAATTTTATTTTATTAATTTCAAGTATATAGTACATTAGTTAGACATTTATGTAGTTTATAAAACGATCCCTAATTGCTCTTTCTCTCCTCTGGCTCTCCACCTAGCCATTACATTAATGCAAACTGCATTCCCTACGCCATGCTCCCCATCCCTGTGGCCATCTATCAACTACTAATTTGTACTTCTTTAACCCTTCACCCATTCTCCTAGCCCCACAACACTCCTCCCCTCCATCCGTCACCAAATTGTCTTTTGTATTTGTGAATCTGTTTTTGATTATCAACTCCATGAGTCTTGATAGGGCAAGACTTCCAGTTGTGTCTGCTGCCGTATCCATCTTTGTTTCTTACTAGTTCCAGTAATAAATCCCCTCTTCAGTGATGCTCATTCATCCTTCTGGACCATTGATGTGTGTGTTTGGTTGTGAACACATTTTTAGTGCACTGTGCTCCTTGAAAACTTGTATCATAAGATGGATAACGTATATGGAGAATGTGCAGTGCTTTCCTTCTTAATATGTTTGTAATAATTGGAAATGTTTGTGTGAGAAAAGGCAGGCAGAAATAAGAAGCCTTTGTTTTGGGATAAATTAACAGAGTGGAAAAAGTGAAATAGTTAATATCTGAAAAAATTAAAATTTCCCTGCAAGTAGTTAGAATGTGTTAATACTAAATTCTAATGAAAAACAGTCTTTCATTCAGTGATGCTGAAGATACCAAGGAGGTGACTAATAAATTAGTCCACATGAACTTTAGGGAAGCATAAGATTTCATCCTTGTATAGATGTGCTGAAAGCATTTTCATGTAAATGCAATTTAAGTGACAGTACTTCAGAGGACAGAAATTCTCAGGCTAAGTTAGGACTCGAATAATAAACCATGAACCAGGGACAGCTTTTTACTCTATTCAACCCCAAATTCCTGTAGTATTAACGTTTCCAGTGATGTTCTAGAAATCATTATTTTAAAGATGGTATTACCCATTTTAGCTATATTAAACTGACTCAAATCCTTAAAAAAGTGAAATAGCTAAAAGAAGGGGACAATTGGAAAATACAAGGATTTTTACTTTGTAAAATAACAGAATTTGCCACATACATATATACATATAGAAAATGATCCACAGTCCAGTGCTGTTGTGGCCAGGGGACCCTGAATTCACAAAGTCCCATTCCTCCTTGACTGGCTGGAGCAAGCGCAGTGAGATTTGCTTCCATGAAGGTAGCTATGAGCAAGGAAATTCCCAGGGCCAAGTCAGCATGGAAGGAGGTCTACATAAGGAAGGATGGGAGAACTAAAATTATGGTAAAGGGGGAGTTAAGGAGGAGGAGCCATGGGCTATAGGAGAGAGGAAGTAGGGGAGATTGAGAAAAGGTATGAAAAATGAGTCATGGCTTTGTCTTGTGAGATAATAAATGTGCATTGTTTTAAGCTGCTAAATTTGTGGTAATTTGTTATATAGCAATAGAACACTAATATAATGTGTTTCATGTCGGTCTCCACCGTTAGACTCTGAGGGCTGTCTTTTACCATAGAATCACCAACATCTAACCCAACGCCTGGTCATAGTGTATGCTTAAGAAGTATGTGATGGATGAAAAGGGAGGTGATCAGCAGCCAGAATTTTAACCCTTCATTTATGAGCTTGTATCCATATTTCTAATTACCATACTTTAAAGAATGGCTGGTATTTTTATGAGAAAGGGACCATAACTTCTATATTATCATTGGGGGAATTGAAGCATGAAGAATTTTCGGCATCTTGCTCAACCCAGATAGAAGAATTTATGATGCTTATGCCTGGAATTGGGAGAGAAAGGGGAAGCTGGACCGAAGAAGTCTTGATCTGCTGTCTTCTCAAGCTCACGGTCAAAGATGAGTCTATAGGCTCTAAGTTAAGACATGGCAGAGAGAAGCATGCAATGGTGTTATAATAAGGTTGTACAGCCAGTTCCAGAACTGAAATGATATATGTGCTTGTTTTTCAGCACCCTGAAGCGGGCCCTTGAAGTCTTCAAGCAGCGTAAGTGATTCTTTAAAAAAGTGTTTTCTGTCCTTGGCAAGCTCTGGTCTGTCATCAAAGGTGGGTTTTAATTTGAACGGCAATCTCATTGGGTGAAAAAAAAAATTATAGCAACCTCTAAGGTGAGAAATAGCTCTGCAGAGTTGAAATGAGCTTGAGAACCCACCACAACTGTACATTGGGAAGTGTGTTTGACTTCCTTAGAGCAATGGTTCTCACGCATGAAACCCAGAGTGAGGCCCTGGCACTTTGTTTTGCAAGGGGTACTCTCCGTTCCTAATATTACTTAGAAACCACCTTTAAGGATTTCTGTTCTTCAGAATACTTGGTGCTCCCAAATTAAGGATTCTACCAAGGTATAGCATGTGCATGTGCTTGAAGTGTTTCTGTAGCCAGGTAAGTGGTTTTAGACCTTTGTAAAGATTGGCTAAATACATATTCATCTTAACTTTTCCATAGAAGGTGGCCTCTGTCCTCTTTCATCAATGAATAAATTTCTTGGGGTATGGACAGTATCTTTTCATATTTCTCACATGTACCACAAGGCCAACCGTGGTGTGGCTCAATGGGACTCCAGCATAGGCTGGGTCTCCGAAGCATATATATTTGCCATTACTCTACTTGTTTTCTTTTTTTTCCTAACAAGTAGTTTCATTTTTCTTATTAAAATAATAACTATTTATATTAAAAATTCAGATGAGACAGCTAAATATGAAGAAGATAGTAAACACTTGAATTTTCACTTCTTAGTGCGAAGCAGTTATCAGTGAACATGCCTCCAATATTTTTATTCAACACACATACACACGCATATGTATCTATTCATATAAATAAATATGATCATATCATGGCAGTGCTTCAGAATCTGTGCGGTGGGGTATATATTTAAAATTATTTTTAAGATGAAAAACATCAGTTTTTAATCATGCTAGCAATTTGGTATATCTTTCCAGACCTTTTTCTGTGCATTTACGACTCTCAGTCTCTCTCTCCTAATCTCTAATTTCAGACATACACACACATTACAGGCATTTTTTATAAATGAGAGTATACCATACGTATTTCTCTACAATTTGTTTTTTGTTAAACAATATATCATAGACATCTTTCCATTTAGTTCATATGGATCTGCCTTATTCTTTTAGATGTAAAATTTTTGATTTTACGGAATGCCAATTTTCTTCCAGAAAGGTTGTGTTGATTTTTTTCCCCACCAACAGTGCTATTTTTTCCTGTGCTCGCCAATACCACGAATTTTCATGCTTTTTAAATTTTGCCAAACTGAAAGGTAAAAAACAGTCTATCTCTGGGTTTTAAAGTTTTGCATTTTAAAAATAATTTTAATGCTGAATATATTTTCAATCTTTATTGACCATTTAGCAATCTTTTTTAAATTTCATGTTCTATAAACAACTTTTAATTTTGGAATATATAGATTTCTTTTGATTTGTGAAAACTCTGTTAATACAGCAATTTACTTTGTTACATAAATTACAAATATTTTTCCAATTTTCATGTCTCTTCTAACTTCGTTCGTATTATTTTGACACACACAGCTTAAAAAATTTTCTTTTAGATCAGATCTATTAGTTTTTCAAATGCATCAGTTTGTTTTCTTAGAACAAGTAAGATAAACATTTTAGTATTTCAATTATAGAGGTGAGTCGTGCTCATTGCAAAGATCTTAGAAATTGAGGGGGGAAATCAATAATGATCTTTCTGTCCAGAGATAACCATTGGTAACCAGAATTTTGGTGTACGATTTTCTTAAAAATGCTCAGGCACATGAGGTATTACACATCCTTAGAAGTCATCTAATGAGAAATAAGAATCAGATATGCAATTATAGTGGGTTTAGTAAGGGTTAAGGACAGTTAATGGTAGGAGGCTCAATTAAAGATCTGCTAGCCTTGGTCTTGGTGGCCAGGGCAATGCTGGGCACATAGCCAGGCTCAATAAATGTTGGCAGCCAACTGCAGTCGGTTAATTTAAGGACTTGATCCATATTTTGTATATATTTTAAGGTTTTGTACAGTTATGTATATTTGAATTCAAATGTATGAAGATCTTGTTTATTTATTTTTTTAACATTATTTTTGCAGAAGTAGACAATGTGGCACAATGCCACATTCAGCTTGCACAGACTCTAAGAGAAGAGGCCAAGAAGATAGAAGAATTCAGGGAAAGGCAAAAGCTACAACGGAAAAAGGTTGGGTTTGCATATACGTTAAGATTTTGCCTTTCTTCCGACAGAAAACTCTAGGCTTGCGTTTTCATTAAACTTTTTGGCTCAGCTCCTACTCTGATGCAGCTTTGCTCTTCTTTTTACCTACGAGATTATTTATTGGGGAACCATGTGGGGATTCCATCTCGATGGTTATGCCTCTGTGCCCACTTACGCCCCAGGCAAGTTCTTTTTTTTTAACTCTGGCACAATTCAGGGGACCAGCCTGCTTTCCTCTTCTTTTCATATCTGTTACCACTATTCAAACACTGACTGGAAAGGGGAACCCCTCTTTGTTCAGTAGAGTCTAGCACATCCAAGCTGGTGGGCTCTCAGACCAGTCTCTTTTTGGATAAGGCGGGAAGGGAAGGGTAAGGAGTGGAGGAGACACACTCTCCTCAGAGACCATAATGTAGTCCAAACTCCTTATTTTACAAACAGAGAAACTTAGGCCCTGGGAAGCCCAAGTTCTTTTAGTCTTCAAAGCAGATGTGCATAGGCTCTTTTTCATTGATAGGATTTATTCTGGCCAACTACATGGAAGAAGATGGGAGTGAGCAAGTTAACAAAACTGGAAAACATTTGGAAAGTTATAAGGATCAAGTGTTACTTAGACTAGACAAGCCACTATTCTGATTCCCTTCTATTTTATTCCTAAAAGATTTATATATTCTGGTTGGCCTGGCAGCCAAGTAGAGGGTCCTTCGAGAATTTCTTTTTTATATCTGGTCTTCATGGCTGGAACCCAGCTTCATATGGGGGAAAACCCCTTCCCTATCTGGATCCAAAGATTTCCACTTAGGTCTCCATAGACAGCTCTACATGGACTTTTTGGAAACTTTTCTTCATCCTGACCCTTTACTGTCTCAAGGTCATTGTCTGCAATGTGTATCCAATAAACGGCCAGCTGTTAAGGTTGATGCTACCCACACCTCAATCTCAGCAACTTTGCCTGTGGTTCTAAGTCAGTCTATTCCAGGGCTTAGTGACCACTTGGCATTTGGAGTGGGCAGCAGCATCTTAAGAGCCTGACTGCTTTACCCTCTATTGTCATTTTTTTTTTTTTTTACAATAGCTGTGCCTCTTACTAGGCAGGAAGGGTGGAAACTAACATTTAAGGAACACCATATCAAGTGCTTTCACTCAAAATCAAGCTATATTTACCAAGTCTGAAAGGTCCATCTGGCCAAAAGTATTTTTCAGAGCTGAAATAATATGTATATTGCACCCACCCACTGGATGGTCAAACACTTTTTGGATGACATTGCTAGCCCTACCCACCTTTCTAAAGGAATTACAATTTTTGAGAAGCAAAATGCCTTAGACAACCAAGTTCTATGCACAAATGATTTCCACTAAGAAGAGAGGGGTGACATTTCGTCACATTTTTAAATGCCCTGGGTAGCCCAAGTCATCTCAGAGAGTTTTGTTAGTTTTGCAAGGCTTCTGGAACTTCCTCTCCAAATGAGTTACAAAGAACAAATTGTCACAGCTAGAAGAATGTGTTCTGAGTTCTGTTAGGCAATAGAGCAGCCTGTGCTTAACCCACTGCCGTCATTCAAGTTCCCTATACAGCCTATGTGGTGTGCTTCCTACAGCAGGAAAATGCCTTTCCAGCTTTCTGGGAGAAGTCTAAAATTTATTAATATATTTGTAATTACTTGCATTACAATTAACTCTGGGTTATACCACTTTCGTATATAGATACTTTAAAAAAAAAAGATTCAAAAATTGGGGGAAAATGTGTCACTGTTAACTTCTCCTTTTCACTCATCAAACCCTGCATGTTTTGGTCTTTCACTTCTTGGAATTGAAGCCATTTTCACTTATCAGGGCAAGTCATCAGTTCATTTCTTTCAGTCAACTGGGGCAGGAAAGTACGGGTAGAATGGCTGGTCAGAAATTTATGGTGTACTCACTCATACAACTAACATTATCTGAGGATGGTGAATAGTACAGATATGCTCATCCTTCCCTCACGGAGTGTAGAGCATGGCCAGAGAGACTGACATGGCATAGTAATCATGATATAAAATGTGATGAGCTTTAAATGGTAGAGGAGATTAAGGTGCCTCTTGAACATAAAATAAAGCAGGGACACCTAAACTAATCTGTGGAGGCTGTTCAAACTCTTTTTGGCTGACGTTGCCAGCCGAAAATCAGAGAGTGAAAGGCAGTGAGAGAAGAGGCTGTCACCCCTAGGGAGGAGTCTCTGGAGCCATTCCCAGGAGTCTTGATGTGTTAGGGTACCAAATTTCCTTCCCCAACCCAGAAAGGTCTAAGTCTGACAGAGACAGAGACAGCACACAGGTCAGTCACTCTCTCGTCTGATGCTCACATGATTTTACCTTCTCAGCTAAGATTGAGACTATAACAGCAGAATTATGTTCTGCCTGTGTAGAGGGGCACTCCTTGGTTACAGAGTGATGCTTCCAGTTTTCAGAATACAGTCTGAGTGTGGGTAGACAGACTCCTAGGCAGCTGTTTCAGTAATTTACTGCAGGGTCATTTGGATCCTTTAAAAATCTCTTCTTCCTCTTCCCCATCCTCTTCTCCCCACCCTATAGCAGAGATGATTGTGTTTTTGCACTACTTTGTGTTATCAAAACAAAACAATCAAATTTCCATTGGCTTTGGTCTGAGCAAAAAGTCTGAGTCCTAAAAGAAGGACTTCCTCAAGGACACCTGAAAGAGGACCCTGACTTATTGGGGCCACCCCAGGTGGGATCACCCTATAAGCGAACATGGATATGAGGAGACTTAAATCAAAGTGGTGTAGTAGGCAGAGCAGGACTTGGTGTCACTGAGTGCCCTTGAGCAAAGGGTATCACTACAAGAGCCCCAGGGGTCACACCTGTCTGATTAGAGAGTTAGTCTGCTGCTCTCTAGGATCCTGCTGATGTGTGGATTCCAGGAATCCTTGAAGGCAGAGAGAGGAATGATATGAGGGGAAAAGGTCCGGCTCATGGTAGAGCTTTGTAGCCATCTGAGAGGTGCTTGAAGCAGGCATTATGTAGAACTCAGGGATAAGGAGGCCTGGCTCGGGCCATAAACTATAAATGGTTGTAGTTCCCAAACTGGAATAATGGCCATATGTATATTTGAATTAGAAAGGACTATGCGATAGACCAGCATTGCTAATTGATCTGCTTCATGGAGCCTGAGAAAATCAGGAACCATTATTAAATAAATAAAGCCACCTCCTCCTCCTGCCAGAGATGGTCACACAGGGGCTCGTGTGAACTCCATAGCTCCCTGTCTGTGATGGCGAGGATCTACCCGTGAGTCCTTACATGTGGCGATTATGCTGGAGCCCTGTCTGTTCTCTGTGTCTACAGTGTCTTCACCATTAGCAGGTGCATGGCCACCTCTTGGGTCCTCACTTTCAGTTCTCCGAAAGCCCTTGAGGCTCCCCTGAGAGAATTTCATGTATTCAGCAAAGCTTGTATTCGAAGTGAGACTATCCCAAATGTTTCATCCAGATATCTTGAAAAGATATATTTGTGTGTTACAGTAATAGAAACTACATTTTCCAGAAGAGAAACCACATTTGAATTTCATTTTCGATATCATTATTTGACCCGATATCATTTTGCACAAGAGCAAGGCCATGGCTCATTTTGAATTGTTGCGTCTCTTGGACTTTTATGTACTCATTTGCTTTTAGGGAGCTACCATTAGTATTATGGTACTTTAAGGAAACAATTAGGAACAAGGGCACAAGAGTCAGGTTCCTGGGTTCAAATCCCAACTCTACTAGGATATTTTGCTGAGAGTGTTTCCTTCGATAAATCAGTCCACCTCAATTTACTCTCAGGAAAATGAGAATAAGAGTATTCAGTTGTTGTGATGCATGAAAATTGCTTTGCACATAATAATGCTTAATAAATGGGAGCTATTATTTTTGTGTCTGAGAGGTACACTTTTATTATCAGCTTCATTACTTCGACTAATAAAAGTATTGCTGTCTCATAGCCACAACAAAGAAATTGCTCCCAAGTGAATTCGACAGAGTAGCTTACCTTTATTGGATTAGATGGAGCAAAAAGAACAGCTTCTTTTAGCTGTCCTACAAACATTTCTTCCTTTCATACTGCCTCGGTCCCTTGCTGGTTAAGAGTGTGTCTTTGATGGATGCCACAAAAGTGAATGTTTATAAATTCCTAATTTAAATGTGCTGACATAAGCTTACAGAGTAAAGACCCCCTTGAAAATATAAATGGCACTTTAACACAAGTTTTGATTCCTTTTTGAAACCAAAGTTCCCTGATTCCAGATTTGCTGAAGAGACTGCTTTAAGGTGATCAGTGATTCTCAATGGTGGCTGTCCGAGTTCAAAGGTAGATCTCATCATTAACCAGCCATAAGACCTTGAACAAATTGTTCAGCCTCTCTTTGCTGCAGTTTGCTCATTTATGAAATGGGAATAATAAATAGTACATCTACCTTTTGGGTCGTGTGAGGACTAAATGAGATGATCCATCTTGAACACTTAGCCTTCTAAATAAGCTGATATTAAGAATAATTTCTGTTTTTATTATTAAAAGTTCCTGTTCTCTCTTCACAGACAGAGCTTATAATGGATGCTATCCATAAACAGAAGAGCTTACAATTCAAGAAAACCATGGATGTAAGTTTCACTTTATTTTATATATTTTTTTTCCTGAAATCCTGTGCTGTATATGAGCATATTCCTACTTAAATAACCTTTCAGTAATGTTATTTATTAGTGCAGTGTTTTTTTTTAGTGGTTTGAATTTCCTTTTTAAGGCCATGGAAAGATCAAAGATGCAACTAAATAGTGGAAGCACGATGATGTTATCTTTCTGGTAACCTGGGAAAGTATAGCAAGTCAATTTAAATATTTCAGTCCAAGATACAAAAGCACATATACTGTATGATGCCATTTATCTTGTTGGATTTGAGCTTTTTCTCTGTGACTGTTCTGAATCTTGATTTGTTAACCCATTTTGTTGAGTGATCCCTTCTTGTTTTAAAAAATCTGCTAATCGTAAAAGTCTCCTTTTCTTTAAGTAATTTATTAAAAATTTCTTAACGAGTCAGAACTAAGACAGTTTGCTAGGGACCTCACTCTAGCTTTTCATGAATCTCTTAACTCTGGCTATAATGAACTCTATTATTGGAATCCATGACTTCATCTTTGCACAGAAGTATCATCATGATATTCTATGACTATGACATGATATTCAGTAACCAGTCAAAAAAGAAAATGTCACCAGTGTTGATGGCATATGGCCTGTTCTGCATCATTTTTTTTCTTTGCTGCAGATGACCTCAAAAGCAATTGATAAATAGGGAATGATGTCAGTGTAATGAAGAAATAGTGTTGGTTGAAATATGATTGCTCTTAGACCTTTTATATTTTAAACAGTCTGGGGCGAGCTTTCTCTCAATGAAAGAGAAAGCCTATTGATATGTAATTTTCTTAACTATTTCCCTATAGAGTTATATTAGTGTTATAACTTTTGCTTCGAGTGTCAAAAATAATTTAGAAAACTCAAAAGGAGAAAGACTATTATATTTACCCTTTTTTTTTTTCTTGCTTTCCATATTCCTTTTTCCTTCTGCTGTTCCAAGGTTTCTTTTTTGTCTTTTCAAAAAAATTTTTTTTCTTTTGTTTAGATAACTTCCTTTAGTTGTTCAGAATAGGTCTGCTAGTGACAAATACTCTTATTTTTCCTTCATCTGAGAATATCTTGATTTCTCCTTCATTCTTAAAGGATATTTTCATTGGATATGGGTTGTTGTTGACCGTTCTTTTTGTTGAGCACTTGAAAATACTGGGCCACCTCTTCATGACCTTTTTAGTTTCTATAAGAAATCTGATGTCATTCAAATTGATTTTTCCCTTTTGTTCATAATTTTCAGAAGTTCACCTATGTATCCTGTTATAGATTTGTTTGGGTTTATCTTGTTTAGAGTTTGAATCAGCTTCTCCAATCTATCCTTTGCCAAATTTGGAAATAAATTTTGAAAATTATTTCTTCAAGAACCTTTTCAGCCTACTTTCCTTCTCTTCTAGGATTCCAAAGATGTTCGTGTTAGATATCTGCTTATTTTTTTTTTTTCAGCCTATTTTCTCTTTGTTGTTCAGATTAGGTAATTTATATTGTTGTATCTTCCAGCACACTAATTCATTCTTCCGTCTCTCCCATTCTCTTCTTAGGCCCGTCTACTGAGTTTTTTACTTCCGTTATTATATTTTTCGGTTCTAGAATTTCCATCTGGTTCTTCTTTGTATCTTCTATTTCTTTGCTGAGCTTTTCTATTTCTTTGATGAGACACTATTTTTAAATTTGCTTCAAGTGTGTTTGTAATTGCTCATTGAATATTTTCATGATGACTACTTTAAAATCTGTCAGATAATTCTAACATCTGTGTCATCTTGATGTTTGCTTCTATTAATAGTATTTTTCATTCAGTTTGAGATCTTTCTGGTTCTTGGTATGATGAGTGATAGTCCACTGATTTTGGACATTTAAGTATTATGTTATAAGACTTTGGATCTTATTTAAACTTTCTGTTTAGCTGGCTTTCTTTGATACCACTCCAGCAGGGGTAGGTGAGGCACTGCCTCGTCATTGCTATGTGGGGATAAAACTCCCCCACCTTGGCATCCACTGACACCACAGGATATGTGTGGCCTTCTTACTACTAGAAGGTGGTTAATGTTCTGACTCTCCACTAGACCTCCTCTGACACCACCCCAGCAGGGAGGGTGTGCACTTCATTATTGCCAGGTGGTGTGGAAGTCCAGGTTTTCTACATGGTTTCCACTGGTACTGTGTGGAGGGCTTTGTCACCTCCTGGTGGGGATGAAAATCCCAGTTCCCTATTTGTCCTTCTCTAACCTGGATGTGGGAGTTGGGCATGGGAGTTGGTGAGGATGGAAGTCTAGACTCACCACTTGGCCTTTGCTGTATATGTGGGGTTGGGGCCACAGTTTTTATGTAGCTTATGGCTGTGGTAGAATGGTTATTTTTTTTTAAGGTTTCTGTTCTGCTAGGCTGCCCCTTTTCTGGTCTTTTGGCCTAAGAGAGAAAGTTTTTGTTGGGACTTTTTTTGTCTGTGTTCATTGGCATTTCTTGGTTGCCTGCTTCTTTGGTGCCCAGTCTGTGATATATGAGGCAAAAGGAAAACTCATGGAATTCAATTCTAGGTCACTCTTCCGAGACCAAGGCTGCTAGCTCTCTTTTCTTCACCTTTCAGAGTCTTCTTATGTTTGTTTTATACATAATGTCAAGGGTTTTTAATTGTGTTTGTGAGGAGAAATAGGGAAAGGTACATTTGCTCCCTCTTTGCAGAAGCCCTTTTAAAAACGTGTTTTGTGATACATTTTTAGAGCCATAAATATCATACCTCACTAATCTTTTACAAAGAATCTAAGATTTTATCTTTAAGAAATCATCAGAAATAAGAAAAAGTCATGAATTTGTAAATGATTTAGTGACCAAAGTATGGAGAAACATTAAATAATTTTTAAAAATTTTTATATTTTTTCTTTTCGATTATAGTTGACATACAACATTGTATTAGTTTCAGGTGTATAACACAGTGATTAGATATTTGTATACCTTATGAAGTGATCACCCAGAAGCCTAGTACCCATCTGACACCATACATAGTTACTACAATACTACTGGCTGTACTCCCCATGATAGACTCTACATCCCCATGACTAATTTTTACCTCTTAATCCCCTACCCGCTTCATACATCCTCTTACAAAATGTTCTCTGTATCTATGAGGTTGTTTCATGTTTGTTTGTTTATCCTTTTCTCTGGATTCCACATAAAAGTAAATTCATATGACATTATTCTTTCTCTGACTTACTCCACAAAGCACAATTCCCTCTAGGTCCATCCATGTTGCTGTAGATGGCAAGATTTCATTCTTTCTTATGATCGAATAATATTCCATTGTGTGTGTGTGTGTGTGTGTGTGTGTGTACCACCTCTTCTTTATCCATTTATCCATTGACAGGCACCCGGCATGCCTTCGTATCTTGGCTGTTGTAAATAATGCTGTAATGAACATGTGGATGCACGTGTCTCTTTGAAATAGTGTTTTAGGTTTCTTTGGATAAATATCCAGAAGTAGGATTCCTGGGTCCTTGTCTCTTGTTATAGCCTTTGTTTTTAAAATCTGTTTTGTCTGTTACTAGTATTGCTACCCCAGCTTTTTTTGTTCGTTTGTTTCCATTTTCATGAAATATCTTTTTTCATCCCTTTAAGTCTGTGTGTGTCTTTTGATCTAAAGTCCGTCTCTTGTAGACAGCATATGCCAGGGTCTTGTTTTCTTATCTATTCATCCATGTCTTTTGATTGGAGCATTTACTTCATTTACATTTAAAGTAATTGTTGCTAGACATATAGTTAATGCCATTTTATTATTCATATTTTTTATTTTTTTCTTCTCCTTAAAGAAGTCTCTTTAATATTTCTCGTAATACTGGTTTGGTAGTGATGAACTCTTAGCTTTTCTTGTCTGGGAAGCTTTTTATCTGTTCTTCGATTCTAAATGATAGCTTTTCTGGGTACAGTAATCTCGGTTATAGGTCCTTGCTTTTCATCATTTTGAATATTTCATGCCAATCCCTTCTGGCCTGCAAAGTTTCTGTTGAGAAATCAGCTCGCAGTCTTATGGGAGCTTCCTTGTAGGTAACTAACTGCTTTTTTCTTGCTGCTTTTAAGATTATCTCTTTGTCTTTAAGCTTTGGCATTTTAATTATGATGTGTCTTGGCGTGGGCCTCTTTGGGTTCATCTTGTTTGGGACTCTCTGCACTTCCTGGGCTTGTATGTCATTTCCTTTGCCAGGTTAGGGAAGTTTTCCATCACTATTTCATAAAATAGGTTTTCAATTCCTTGCTCTCTCTCTTCTCTTTCTGGTATCCCTATGATACGAATGTTGGTACACTTGATGTCCCAGAAGCCCCTTAAACTATCCTAATATTTTTGGATTCTTTTTGCTGTCCTGATTGGATGTTTTTTGTACCTTATCTTCCAAATCACTGATTTGATTCTCTGCTTTATCTAATCTATTGATTCACTCTAATGTATTCTTTATTTCAGTTATTGCATTCTTTATTTCTGACTAGTTCTTTTTTATGTTTTCCCTCTCCATTTTCATGTTTCCTATCTCTTTCTTGAAGTTCTCTGAGATCATTGAGCGTCTTTATAACCAGTATTTTGAATTTGGCATCTGGTAGATTGCTTGTCTTTATTTTGTTCAGTTCTTTTTCTGGAGCTTTGTCCTGTTCTTTCATTTTGGACATGTTTCTTTGTCTCCCCATTTTGGCTGCCTCCCTAGGTTTGCTTCTACGTATAGTTAGAGCGGCTATGTCTCCCCATCTTAGTAGAGTGGCCTTATTAGTAGGTGTCCTATGGGGCCCCATGGTGCAGTCTCCCTGGACACCTGTGCTGGGTGCTTCAGGTTTGCCCCTTTTAAGGTTGTGTGTGCCCTCCTGTTGTAGTTGAGCCTTGGTTTCTGTTTGTATGTCAATGGGAAGGATTGACCCTCAGGCTGATGGATTGTGAGGACTGCTTATGACTACAGTGGAGGAGTTGTTGTACAGGGGCTGACCCTACAGAACAGAATTTGTTTTAGCAGGACTCTGGTGCCTACCCAGTCTGCCTTTGGGTGTGTTATTTGTGGAGGTGGCTAGGCAGTACTGGGGCTTGTTCAGAACCAGCCACCAGATGTTCCAGCCCCGGGAACTCCTGGGAGGGGCCCTGCCACAGGCCAAGTTCACCTGCCTCCTGTGCCCTGGTCAGGGCCACTTGGAATGAGCCACAAAGCTGTCTTCCACCCGCATTGGGCTTAGAGGTACCTGGGAGAGGCTAAACTGCAGACTGAGGCTGGCCGAAGATTTTGTTTTAAATGCCTACAGCACCTGGTATTCCAAGGTGGTCTCCCATCCAAGTACTAACCAGGCCCTGCTTAGCTCCTGAGATCAGACGGGATTGGGCACGTTCAGGGTGGCATGGCCATAGATGGCTGAAGATTAACTAAATTTTGTAACTTTTAAAAATATGATTATGAGGACTATGTAGCAACGGAGAAAAATGCTTAATATGTTATATTTAAAAATAATGTAAGATAAAGCTTGATCACTGACAACATTAACATTTAAGGCTTCTTTAGAGCAAAAGAAAAAAGTATTATTTTATACATGGTTTTAAGACATGATAAATGAGAAAAAAAATATTTATAACTTATATAACATACAGCCAGTTAATGTTTCTTATATAGACTAAACTCTGAAAAACCAATTAAAGAATGCTCCAGAAGAAAAGTAGGTAAGAAATGACTAGAAAGGATATACCACCTTAGTAGTAATATAATAAATACAACTAAAACAACAATATGCTAACGTTCCTGTTAGTATTATAAAAGGTTAAAAATATTTTCTAAACTTGGTGTTGGTGAGACTGTGAGGAAACAGGTACTCTTGTATGTTTTGGTAGGAGTATAAATTGGTACAACCATTTTGAAGAGAAGTTCAATGTGTATATCCTCTTTTACCAAACAATCTCTCTTCCAGGAATTTAACTTGTATAAATTCACACTACCCAAAATAAAATCAGAGTACTTTTCTGTTTTAAAAAAATGGGAAGCAAGATAAATGTCCACGAACAGAGTTGGTTAAGAAAATTATGGCATGTGTGTGTGTGTGTGTTCACTTACAACCATGAAAGTGTTCAGCTACAGAGCCCGTGCTTGATACAGAGAAAGGTCTATACATATTGTTGCAAAAGAATTGTTGCATGAATATCTTATCTGCTTGTAATACTGAAAATTTCCAAACTTGGATTTCTATGTGTGTATAGTATGGGACAGAATTGGAAGGTTGTTTACTGAAAGGTCAACCTCAACTGAATTACAGGGATTCTGAGAAATGTAGGGAAACAAATGAAATATTTGATAAGCACGAACCATCTCTGCAAGAGAGTCTTCATTCTTAACGAAGCACTTTTCTTTCTGGTCACCATTTTAACTTATTAGCTAACTGAATCACAGCTTTCCTTTGTTCAGACAAGTTAAATCTTTGCTGAAACAAAATTATTTGATTCGCTACCTATAGTGTGTGAACTGTTTACATCTCATTGGTAGTCATGGTAGCACAGAATAGATCATGACCTACTTTTAAAGTAGCCCAAACAGAATCCTTTATATCAAAAAGGAACTGGACCACCAGTAAGCAACAGAAATGATGGGACTGATAGCACTGTCCACAGGCTATGGCGAGGCACATTAGAATATTGAAGTATAATTACAATTACCATGACCATATGATTGCATCTAAGTTCCGAGGGTTATGAATATTGTGTAAATGTTGGATAACATATTTTATAGTTACATATATATTTTGATTTTGCCCATTTGAACTTCCATCTTTTGTTCTAGTCAATTTTTAAAGCTCATGTACTTTGTTTACCAAATAGGAGTTATTCCCTTGATCGGGTTGCCACTATGTACATAATTTGGAAAAGGGCTAGAGAGCTCTTCCAGAGACAGAGAAGAAAGAACATCTGCCCTCTGAGTGGCCATGTTTTAGTGATGATTACAGCCCTATTCAGGGTGCTGTGTTTTTTGCTGGGCTTGACAGGCTAGAGTGGCTGTTTCTCAGGGTTATGTTCTGCTCACCTATTTCGGTTCTCTTTTGACTCATAACTCAGGCAAAGAAGAACTATGAGCAGAAATGCCGAGACAAAGATGATGCAGAGCAGGCTGTCCACCGAAGTGCCAACCTCGTAAACCCAAAGCAACAAGAAAAGGTACCTGGGAGGGCTGACCTGAAAAATCTGAGATTTACTTTATTGAGCTAAAGCCAGTTATTAATAATCTTAATTTAAAATAGACCTGTCCCCTGGGCTCCTGGCAATATCTTCCTTTAGGCTGTTAGGATTCTCTAAACTAGAAAAACCCTTGTCACATTTTGGGGGTTGTGGAAGAGCTAGAGGAAGGAGGCCATGGGGGAGGGAAGGAGGTGATAAGAAGTGGGGGAGAGGGTTTTGATTTTATTTTTCATCTTTCTTCAAAACTCAACTTACATATTCTTTGTAGCCAGGCTGCCTCCTGCTTGGGTGTATTATAAACTTAATTTTATAAAATCCAGATATAAAGGCGTCAGCAAACAAAAGGCAGGGGTATGTTTTTAGGAAGACATAGGGCAAGATGCTTGATGGATATTTTCCAATGGTGATAAAATTAGAGGGCAAGTTGAACGGTTTGCTTTTGAGTGCAACATAGGGAAGACTTGGACTAGCACTCATCTCTTCACACTCACTGTTTTTAGATCTGTTCTGCCAACTGAATCCTGGCCCAGCATTCCTGATCTCTTGTTCTTTTTTGTCCTCACAGCTTTTTGTGAAACTAGCAACTTCAAAGACAGCAGCAGAGGACTCGGGTGAGGGACTGCTCCCAGGGATGGGGGAGGATTGTGGTAGGGTTTGCATTATCCTAAATCTGTCTGAGAAAGGTAGTTTTATATACCTTACAATGAAGAACATATGGATATACAGTAGGATTAATCAGAAGGGAGAACCAGGGAGGAAGGATGGGAAGGAGAGAAAGGAACAAATGAGGCAGCAGTTCCTGGCCACTGCTTGCTTAGTGTTACTGCTTTTTACATGTAGTCGCATGATGGTGGTGGTGGGGTCGTGTGGCAGCTACTTTGTAATGAAGTGCTCACTCTGATTTATTGGGAACATCTACCTGAAAAGCTCATTTCAGCCCTGATACCTCTTATCCACTGTGAAAGAAACAGCCAAGTTGCGAGGACTCGTCATCGCTGAAATCTAAGATCCAAATCCAAGGTGTCTAATTCCCAGAATATCTTGCAGGAAATAAGCCTTTCATGGCCCGAGTCATTTAAGACGTCTCTAACCCCCAAACTAAAATAATTTGGTGCCCCTTTAGGGCTTAAGGTAGTTCTCTTTTTCTGCATTCCTCATTCGATGATTTCCTGAAAATGAAAAGAGGTGGAAGCTATTGAGGCCACATTAGACAAGGAAAACTCTGGTTGAGGTTCTTTGTCTGCTTTCACTTCCCCTCTTGGATCATTTCTTGCTAATTGCTTGGTTCTGTGCTAATTTCCCAAAGATATGAGAGTGAGAGGTGTGATTCTGGCCTTCCAAATTTCTGAGCTCCGTGGAACCTTGTGAGCTCACCGCCATTCGGATGAGCCTGAGGGGTGTCTGCGAGTGCCCTCCCATCTAGTTTCTGAACCCAGGCCCCTCCCTTCCATTGCAGACAAGGCGTACATGCTGCATGTCAATATGCTGGATAAGGTCCGAGAAGAGTGGCAGAGCGAGCACATCAAGGCCTGTGAGGTAACTGGAAGCTGCTTAGGAGGGGACGGGTCTTCATCCTAGAACTTGTAGAATCTACTTTTGTAGAAATATTCCACTCCCTTATTATGCGCCCCCATCCACAATTCTGATAGACTACTTGAGAGAAGATTAGAAATCAGGAATTTAAGTGGAGAATGAAAGGAACTATAATGTTTTCCCCCAAACCTCATCTTTCTGCCTCCTTCCTCTCCTGACCATGCTGTCCACTTCTGTTCAAGGTCTTCCTCTGATATTGAGTTAGTGGGGTTATTGAGTTATTGGGTCCCCCCTTCTCTGATCTCCTACCCTGATGAGACAGATGAATCAATTAATGGTTAATTAAATAATTACCTTTCAGGAGGCTCACATGTACTTGTGACGTAACCTGGAAACTTCCTCAAATTTCTGTCGCCCTATCTATACATCTTATCAGTGGTTCTCTAAGTGAGGTTCCAGGAACTGTAGCATCAGCATTGCCTGGGAACTTGTCAGAGATTCAAATTCTCAGACCAATTCCAGACCTACTGAATCAGGAACTCTGGAGTTAGCCCAGTAACCTCTTTGATAATAAGCCCTCCAGGTGATTCTGATGCAAATTCAAGCATGAGAATCACTGATCTACACACCCCACTCCCCTCCCTCCTTTCCTCCTGTTGCAATAGAAATTGTGCTGTTCCCTCCCTATCAGGATTTTCTCCCACCACCTGGGCTCAGGATCCCACCCATCTGGCTTTCCCCGACTGCCTTATGCACAGCTCCATTTAACGTGAACTGCTATTATTTACACACACTCAGCTCATTCCTGGCTTTAAAACTTACCCACAACAAGCTGTTGCTTCCCATCTCATACCCTCTCCTCTCTTCTCGAAGGAGCCGTCTCCACATCCTCATTGCTCCTGCCTGTCCCGGCCTGCTGTGTCTGGGGTTTGCTCCCGTGTAGCTGCTCTCTTTGAGAAAGCAGTGATTTTCTTGGTGTGAGGTCCAGCAAGCCTTTGCAGTTTCTAATCTTATTTGACCTGTCTTTACCGTCTGATACTGTGGGTTACTATCCCCCTTCTAAAACACTCATTTCTGCTTTACTTCCTTTACCTTACAACTCTCATAGAAAAGCCTGAAATAATGCCATTTTTATGAGGTTTAGGAACGTACAAAGCAATATGATATACCTCTAATGGATGCATACATATTATACAAATCTGCATGGGAATGATAAAATTTAAGATAATGGTTATCTGTGGGAAGGAGGAAGGTGATGGAGACTGGGGAAAAGCACACAGGGATTTAACAGAATCTGGAGCAATTATGGCCAAAATTTTTGACAAAGCTAGGTCATTGGTACATGGAATTTATTATATTGCTCTCATGATTCTGTCTATGAAATACTCCATAATAAAAATAATGTAATTTTTGTATACAATGTATAGTATATAAATACTAAAATTTACAGGTGAAATAATGTCTTTGTTTCAAAATATTTCAGGGAGTAGATGAGTTGGTAGGGGTGTAGGTAAAACAGAATCGGTTGTGAGTTGGTAAATGTTTATACTATTCTGTCTATTCTTGTATATGTTTGAAGTTTTACATTATAAAAGTTTTAAAATGTAATAGTGTTATATCTAATATTTTAAAAATATGCTAACATATAACATTCACTGTTGAATAGAATAGCATTCACTTTGTAGAATAGCTTGATTTTCCAAAAAAAAAAAAATTTGGATATTTATTAATGTTTAAAAAACTATTGTTTAGGCAGTGACTTAAAAAAAAACTTTTTTATTAAGGAAAATTTCAAACATACACAACAATAGAAGACAAGTACAAGGACCCCCATATATTCTTCAACTAGCTACAATTATGACCATCTTGCCAATTGAAGTCATTCATTGGTGTACGTGTGTTGGGGGGTGGGATGGTCAACCTTTTGATTCTGAGGCTCTGTTTGGCTTCTTAGTCAGAGGTGCCCCTCAGGCATCTGGAAATGGGAGCTGAAATTCATAACCTATTACCTTTCAGAGTTATTCAATTCAGTTTATGTTAATACCATATTAGAATCCATTTGCATTCTTTGCTTGCTCTAAGAGTTTATTATGAGTTTTCTCAGTGGTGAGGGGAGTACCCTAAATAGGACAATAAGCTTACTGATAATTGAGGGTTGACATTGTTTCTTAAGTCATAGCCAGTCTAGAAAAGTGACCCCTTTCTCTGCACGTGTATTTACATGTAGTTATATTTCTGTAGGTGTTGGAGGCTCAAGAATGTGAACGAATAAACTTCTTTCGGAACGCATTGTGGTTACACATGAATCATCTGTCGAAACAATGTGTCAAAAGTGATGATGTAAGTCACAGAGGCATCCATGGAGAGTTCATTAGCTCATACCCCTCATTTGAGGCCCAGATAGGTACAGCAACTTGCCCAGGGCTACACAGTGAGTTGGTGGAAGGACCCAAATAGACACCTAACCTAAGAGACGCCTGACTCTTGGTCTACTTTGCTGTCTTGATTTTCTTTTTAAGAAATTCGGAGTCAGGGCAGGAGATCAGAGAAAGGGGACCCAAATCTAGTTTAATTTGTGGAAGACAGAGAAGTCACAACATGAATGTACTAGTAGCCTGACCCATGCCCAGGTAATGGTCACTCCAGGGCTCAGGATTTGCTTTAGTGGCATTCTTTGGGCCATTATCCAGGTTTAACTTGTGTGCAGCTATCCTCATGGGGTTCCCAGGTCTCAGAGGGACCAGAATCAAGTCAGCACAGCCTTCTTTGCTAAGAAATAGCCACCCTTACTTCAGTGAGACATTTACTTTAGAATAACAATTGAACACACAAAAAGCCTGTAGGATTGAATGGAAGAAGTTATCTCCAAGTTAAGTAATTGTCTTTGTGTTTGTGCGTGGCATTGGTCTTGTGTCATAGGACTTGGTATCTCTATTCTTTATCCTATAAGTATTAAAAAAAAAAAACAACAACAAAAAACCAAACAAATTCCAAAACAAAATTTGGAAATGAGTCAGCCTTTCATCAAGCCACCTGTTTTAATAAGCTGTGCCACAATTTTGATGGACATCCCTCTTCTTTTTGTTAGATGTATGAAGAAGTTCGTAAGAGTTTAGAAATGTGCAGCATCGAGAAAGACATTGAGTACTTTGTGAATCAACGAAAAACTGGACAGACTCCACCAGGTGAATAGAGCAGTAGGGTCGGGAGTTTGTTTAAGCAATTCTATTAGTTTTTTTTGTCACGTGTCATTGAGAATGGAAGACATCTGCCTCTTTACATTTTGTTTCTTGATGATTTCTCTAGCACCCATCATGTATGAAAATTTCTACTGCCCCCAGAAGAATGCAGCCCCACCAGGAAAGGCTACAGGGCCTAACTTGGCAAGGTAATAACCAGCTTCCTTTCACATGAGGAAAAATACTATTTTTTTAGTCTTTTTGTTCCCCCAGCTTTATTGAAATATAATAGACAATTAATTGCTCATTTACATTATACGATTCAATCAGTTTTTTTCAATTATAGTCGGCATATAATAATATATTAGTTTCAGTTGTATAGCATATTGATTAAAGATCTATATAACTCATGAATTGGTCACCCCACTAAATCAGGTACCCCTCTGCCTCCTTAGATATTTTTTACAACACTTTTGACTGTTTTACTTATGTTACACTTTATATCTCTGAGACTACTTTGAATCTATCCATTTGTACTTCTTAATCCCTTTGCCCTTTTTTACCATCCCCCCAACCCCTCCTCCCATCTAGTAGCCCTCAAAATATTCTCTGTATCTATGAGTTTGTTTCTGTATTTGTTGTTGTTGTTTATTTTGTTCTTTAGATTCCACATGTACATGAAATTACACAATATTTGTCTTTCTATCTCTGACTTATTTCATTCAGTGCAATACCCTCGAGGCAATATCTTTTTTCATCCCTTTCCTTTTAGTCTGTGTGTGTCTTTTAATCTGAAGTGAGTCCCTTGTAGGCAGCATAGGTAGGGGTCTTGTTTTCTTATCCATTCAGCTTCTCTATCTTTTGGTTGGAGCACTTCATTCTTTTCCATTTGTGGTACTTGTTGATAGGAAGGTAGTTATTACCATTCTTTATTTCTGTTTTTGATATGTGTTTTTTTTGTTTCTTTTCCTTAAAGAAGTCCCTCTAACATTTCCTATAATACTGGTTTGGTATTGATAAATTCCTTTAGCTTATTTTTGTCTGGGAAGCTCTTTATGTGTCCTTTGACTATAAATGATAGCTTTGCTGGATAAAGTATTTTTGGTTATTGATCTATGTTTTCAACACTTTGAATATTTTGTGCCAAGCCCTTCTGTCCTGAAAAGTTTCTTTTGAGCTTCTTTGTAGGTAACTAATTGCTTTTCTCTTGCTGTTTTTAAGATTCTCTTTGTATTTAACCTTGGCATTTTAATTATGATGTCTTTTAGTGTGGACCTCTTTAGGTTCATTTTTTTTGAGACTCTTTGAGCTTCCTGGGGTTGTATGTCTATTTCTTACACCAGCTGAGGGAAGTTTTCCATCATTATTTCTTCAAATATATATTCAACTTCTTGTTCTCCCTCTTCAGGTACCCCTATGACATGGAAGTTGTTACCCTTAATTTTGTCCCATAGCTAATTAAACTATTTTTCTATTCTTGGTTACTTTTTTCTTGCCATTCTGTTTGGGTGTCCTTGGCTTCTCCTTCCTCGATATTGGTGTTTCGATCCTCTTCCTCCACTTTATTGATTCCCTCTAATACACTCTTCATCTCATATAATGTAGTCTTCATTTCTGACTGGTTTCCTTTTATGATTTCCATTTCCATTTTTATGTGTGTGTGTGTTTTTTTTATTTCTTTGTTAAAGTTCTCACTGAGTTCATCTACACTTCCCATAAGTTCATTAAGCATCTTTATAACCAGCGTTTTGAACTCTGCATCTGTTAGATTGCTTGACTCCATTATTTCTGGATTAGTATGCTGAGTGAAATAAGTCAGACAGAGAAAGATAAATACCATATGATTTCACATATGTGGAATCTAAGAAACAAAAAGAACAAACTAATTGAAAACAGACACAAATATAGAGGACAATCTTGTGACGGCTAGAGGGGCGGAGGTTTGGGGGACTGGGAAAAACGGGTAAAGGGTTAAAGAAGTACATTAGTAGTTGGTAGATGGTCACAGGGATGGGGAGCACGGCATAGGGAATGCAGTCAGCAGTAATGTAATGGCTAGGTGGAGAGCCAGAAGAGAGAAAGAACAATTAGGGGGATCGTTTTATAAACTATATAAATGTCTAACCAATGTACTGTATACTTGAAACTAATAATAAAATAAAATAAAAAAGAAAATAATAACTATGTGAGGTGGAGAATATGTCAAAAAAAAAAAGAACCACAAAAAACAGTTCATGTGAATTAGCTCCTTTAATCCTCACAGTGAAGTGGGAGCTGTTTGTATTTCCTATTTTACACGTGGAAATGCTGATGTACAAGGAGATCAGGAAATCTCACCCACACAGCTGAGATGTCCCTCCTGCCCATATGGTTTGTGGTGTCAGGGCTCTGTGCTCCTGACCACGGTGCATCCTGCTCCTCAGAATAACAGAATGTCTGCAGTGTAGATTGCAGTAGGTCAGTGCTTCAGACCTTTGGCTTCATCTCCATTTTTCTTGTCTTGCAAAGCAGAAACCAGATATGATTAGAATGCATTATGCTTGTTATATGAAGTAGAAAATTAGAAAAACAAGAACGCATCTGAAAGATTTTTGTTTACATTTCTTACAGGAGGGGACCTCTCCCAGTCCCTAAAAGTTTACCAGGTATGTCACCGAGAAAGGCCTTTGGAAACGCTTGTCAGGTTTTCCTTAAGGTTGAGTAGCTAGAATGTTTAAATAAAAGGAAAAATGGGAATAAATAGAATTAAATATGTAAGAGAATAAGTCTATATTAGAATCTTATTATAATACTATGTGTCACAAAGCAGGATTTGGTAATTGTGGTCTACTTTATAGCTTAGAGAATTTAGTTCCTGGAGTGCCAAAAGAAACTTTTTATAAGACAGTCTTACTTAAGAAATTATTTCAACTTGGCTGTGAGAACAGCAGAGCTGAGATATAGTTTCCTTTGGATTAAACAGAAATATAATTTATAGAAAGCATAGATGTCTGGAACCGTGTAATTTAATATTATATATATTTTATATTGTCCATAATTGGATCTTTCGCTAGTCACTAGTCTCCTTTTTTCCCTAAATTCTTATGATACCACTGGAAGAACTACACATTTGATCATTTTTTTTAATAGTTATATTTCTTAGATAATTATGAGACCCTTGAGGGCAAGCATTTGTTTTTCCTGTATCATTCACAATACCTAACACAGTACTAAGCATTTAGTAGGTACTCAACAAATATCTATTATTTGTATAAAAGAAAGATATGCCTATCTATGTTCAAGGGATTGAGGGAAGAGACAACTAATGCTGTACTTAGCAGCTTAGCAAAAAATTAGTGACTGAAAAAAAATTTCGTGGCTGAAATGACATCTTTGAACAATAAAAGGATTTAAAATTTTTCTTATTGCCTTGTAATTATGACTTGATAATGTCGGACTTATTTTTGTCTATTTTTGAAGATGACTTTACTGTGGGTGCTGCTCTCTGGGCATAGATGAAAAGGGCAAAGAAATCATAATAGTGAATTCCAGAATATTCTCTTGTTTATAGTTATGACTACCATTTGTAGTTTTTATTGCCAGCTATATTTTCTTACTAAAGGGAAGTCACTAGAATCTTTGAGTGGAATGCCTTGATTTGAAAGGGCAAGATCTTATCATGGAAAAATGTTGGATTCATGTTGTTTTGTGCCCCACCCTTTGCAGATGACCCAGGTTACTCTGTGATTGATAACTACAGTTTGATCTACCAGTAACATCAATGGTAAGAGCCTTTAATCATTTTCATGTGATCAAATTGCATTTAGCCTGGCGATTGTATTTTTGAAGACTTTGATGCTTCTTTATAACACCACTACAAGCAAGCAAGGCCTTGCAACAGGTTGGCACACCTGTAGGTGTGGTGTTCCTGCAGGATGACTTCTCTGGATCCCACCACTGAAATGGAACTGGAGACCACTCTGTACCTATTTGAATGAGGGTATTTTTCCTTCATTAATTATTCTACAACTCTTTATCTTGCTCTCATTAAACTCTGTAGTGGCTATTACACACCTACACTTAAGGCAATGCTCACAAACAAAACGCACCTGATTCTCACACCTTCATTCCCAAAAAAGGAAAAGTCAGGTAAAAGAAGTGGATAAAAATAAGGCAAATGGTATTACACTCTCCGAACACACAAAGGTATCAAAGGGTCATCTTCCACCAGATTATTACTACTGGGATTCTTGAATCACAAGGATTCCTAGAGCAGGACTATTAAGTCAACTGTGACTGCAAAGATGAGTCTTAAGACTATTACTCTTCGGCATTTGAGTGCTTGTACCATGCCCCGAGTCAGTATCAATCTTCACAAATGTTTAGGAATGCCTCTGAAGCCAAAAGAGCAATACTAAATGAAACTCTTCATAAAGTATAATTCTTTTAACCCAAATGGGCATATCTTGGGGTATGACAATATATGCATAAATGAGCAAAGAAAAGGTCTGAAAGGATGTATTCCCAAACAGGTAATAGTCTTTATTTTTGTTTGTCCATGTGTTCTAATTTGTCTGCATAAACATTTATCACTTCTTTAATTAAAAAGTGTTTTAAAGAGTTGATCCTCTTGCATATTACTGAACGTCATGTGTTCCTGAGAGAGTGATAGGAGAGGTGGGTGGGATGCAGGAAGTCAAATGGCCTCTCTCCCACCCTTCTTGGTTTGGTGTTTGTGACAGTTGCTGTCATTTATGAAACAAAACGGGTTTTAAGAGAGTTGTTAAAACCTTCATTGTACCATCTGACTGGAAATCGCTTGGAAGTGAGCACATCAAAACCCTTTAAAAACATCTACTTTGTGACTTATAGCCAATTAGCTAAATAGGATGAAAGCCATGTTGTCTTTGATTCAATAGAAATAATCAGCTAGAATTACTTACATTTAAACACAAATCTTTAAATTGCTTAAGAAGTGTGTTTAATATGTAAGGAATTTTACTGTAAAAGATAATGGAAATTGAAGACATACATACCCCATCCTCAAACTATATATATTAATTTCTTACCTTCAAACAAATGTGGTCTTTACAACCAGTTGTCATTTCTTCTTCATTTCATAAGCCTCCATCTTTCTCGTGGAAAGAGGCAAGACCCATATTAGAGGTAGAGCAGCAACACAAGAATCAATGACGTGGGATTCGAAGGTGAAATTGCTCTCTGGATCATCACAAGGATGATGGCTATGGGCAGGGCAAGAGCAGCTCCAAGAGTATCTTTTTATTTTTAACCATGTTCTCTCCTGCCCTCCCCAGTTTGCATGAATCATATACTCTAGTGGCTTAATAATAGCATATGACCCAACAACTCTAGTTTCTCAGAGCCCGGGAATCTGCTGTTTGAATGCAAGATGCTAAAACCAACACATTTATTCAAGTTGGATCATTTTATTGGGGTTTGTTAGTGTCCGCACTGTCTCAGTGAATAAGAATTCAACATATACACGTATAATTGAATTTAAGAGAATTTTAAAGAAGGGAGTCTACCTTAGTAACTTAGTTAAGCAACTTATCACAACATCTAAAATAGTTTGACTGAACCTTTGGAATTGAAATTTAAATAAGAAAGTTTAGGAATTTGTGATTTGTCCTGCAATTGTTGATTTTAGCTGCTATTCTTGTTTTTAATTCTAACATGTTTAGGTAAAGATAGATTATAACTTTGGAATTTAAAAATGTGTATCAAAAAATATAAATACATGTATTATTTACTATAAAAAGATGCTATTATCATCGCATTCTATTTTTCATCACTTGGAATACCCATTTCTCACCATGTGTTTTCCTTGGCCAAGCAAACACACTTGTCTTCATTGAATAAAATCTCAATGTAAGAGTGGGCTGCTGACATGAATTGTTAATTGAAATAAAATTTCCTTTTTATTTCCTTTTAGAAAACAAAGCTTTTTCCAGCTGGTGCTTCTATGGCATGGAAGGAGGCACTCCAAGCAGCAGAATCTGTAGAAATTATATCAATCATGAAGACTTTGAAATGAACCCTTGCTCTAATTTTTTGATATTTTAAATGTATCATAGACATTTAGTTTACCTTAAGCTTGTTGAGTTCCGCAGTTTCTAAGACAAATTCACAGATTGTCGCAGTTTGAAGAATGATCCTTTCTTAATCAGTTACTAAAGTTGTGACAGCATTGTGTTTCCTACTTGATCCAGGACAGTTTCTGGATTTGGAGCCTTGACTCTTATGGGGTGAAGGCAGGAGTGGCTGTAGAGGAGTCTGAGCCATCAACCTGCAAAGAAGCTCCTTTGGCATAGGAGCAGCATGCTATGGAATTTCCACAGCAACACACACTCTCAGTGGTACAAGATTTAAAATTATTTTCCTTTTGGCCGGAAGACTTAGAGGCCATCTGATCGTACTTTCTCATTTTACAGATGAGAAAAATGAGGCCCAGAAGTGTGAAATCAATTTCCTCACTGTTGTCCCAGCTGATTATGGACAGCCCAGAACTAGAGTGCAAGCTCATCCCATATCACAATTCTTCTAACCCTTCCCAAGGCTGTGATACTTATGTTGAAATGTAAGACACCAAATGTTTTTGCCAGCATCTTTTCAATTGGGAAATTACCAGGGTTTAAATGTCAGATTTATTTTTATATGACTCACTGTGTGTACTGAAGCACTGCATACCACATTTAATCTAATCTAATCTAATCTAATCTAATCTAATCTAATCTAAGCACTGATTGTAAAACATGCCATTATTTTATATACCACTAAGAAAGTTGGGTAGGGGAGAATTCACAATTAATGTGTGGCAGTTAATAGCCAAGCCCATTTGAATTTGAGATTATAACATGTGCAGAAAAAAAAAGTATCCTAGAATCAATGAAATCTGGTATTTTAACTCTATTCCTGAAGAGAATTTTAGAGTTATAAAGCCAGTCCTCAGTCCTGGATTTTCACAGAGATCCTGCCCTTCTAGATCCTGGAATCTTTTAAAGTGTCAGTCTTCCCTTTTCACAGAAATTGGGGTCTTCCTTTTGTCACCCACAAACAGCAAGGAGATTATGTACCTTTCGGGCAACAGTCACACACTGTAAGAAAATGGTTCATTTTAGTTAATAAGTTAAAATATCATGGGACAAAAAAATAAAAATAAAAATAAAATAACACTGGCACTTAGGCTATAAAATTTTGTTACTGCAAAGAGCATATATTTTCCTCTCTTGCTCTATGCAGTAGCTTTCTTAGAACTATGGACAAATTGACTGAAAGAAGATTGATTATTTCTCCTCTTTTAATATAAGGTGCTACTGAGAGTGGCAGCTTCTTGTCATGACAGGAAGCTTGCTTCAGTTGGATATCCCTTTGAGAAACTGAAGCTTGCAAAGGGCCATTGACTTCCCCAAATTGAAAAGGCTCAGGAAAATTTCCTTCAAACTCAGACCATTCTATTTTTAAGTACTTTATTTATTTTTGGCAGTTCCTCAGGGAATCACTTTTCTCTCTATTTAGTCAGTGTGATTGATGTAAGTGTTTTATGAATTGAAAATATTTTTATTGCTCTTTTAGTTTAATATGAAATAAAATAAAGGTTCTTGGTGATTTGGGATTTATTTTGCATTTTTATGTTAACCACGTCTTTCTCCCAAGTGCTACTTGACCCACTTTTGTCACATTTGCTATTGTTAGACTACGGAAGGACAAACTGCCGGTGAGGGAAGCCACGTGGAGACTGGTGCCTTGCCACTTCCTCTGGGCGCCAGCTGCAAGGTCACTTCCTCAGGGACACACCTTCCCTGCCTCCAGTCTAGGGCGGATCCCACTGCTGTATCCTTCCCCACCCCCACGTTTTCCTCATGGTTACATGATTCACTCTTGAGATTAGACCGTAACCTCCAGGAGAGCAGGACCCCTCTCTATCCTTTTTCCTGCTCTATCCCCAGCGCCTGACACATAGTAGTAAATATGAAAGAATTGGTAGCCTAGAAGAGAACATAAAGAAACCAGTTGAGAGAAAAATAAGGAGTGTAAAGGGAATGAAGCCAGTCAAATTAGTACACTTGTTAAATTTAGTAAATATGAGCTATTTTGCAGACTGTTGGTATCTTAATTTGGGTTCCACCAGAAGCAGACTCAGAGATAAGGATTCGAGTGTAGGTACATTTTCTGAGACATGATCCCAGAAAGCACCAGTATGGAAGTGAGCCAGAGAAGGGAAGGGAAGTAGAAGAGCGTGCATTATCAAGCTAGTTGCCACAGTGGGCAACTGGAACTTAAGCCTTTTGGGGATTCCTGGGAGACATACCTCAGAGATAGCTCACCTGAGGGCAGGGGCTGGGATAGTCATTCACCAACTCCTGTCAGTCACAGGTCGAGGGCTGCTCCTGTGAGGCATTGATTTTCTGGCATTTGTGGCCTGCTATGAACTCTGACAGAGTGGGTTCTAGTAATCTCTGAGGGCCCTCAGGCAGACGTGGTTCCTGGCAGCTGGAAGTTGGGCTGGTGTGTAAGGAAATGATAGGTACTGACAGCACTGACTCCTGCATGGTTCAGATTAATCTGTGCCCACATGAATTTTTAAAAATCTTTTTCCCGGCTTTATTGAAATATAATAGACAATTAGTTGCTCATATTTACATTGTACAGTTCAATGAGTTTTTTCAATTATAGATGGCATAAAATAATATACCAGTTTCAGTCGTCCAATCTAGTGATCAGAGATCCACATAATTCGCAAAGTGGTCACCCCACTAAATCTAGTGCCCTCTTCCCCTTTACATATTTATTACTTTATTAACCATCTTCTCCATGCTACACTCTACATTTCCATGTCTATTCTGCAACTATCCATTTGTACCTCTTAATCCCTTTGCCTTTTTTTCCCATTCCCTAACCCCTCTCCCAACTAGTGGTTCAAAATAGTCTCTGTATCTGAGTTTATTACTGCTTTTGTTGTTGATTTTGTTCTTTAGATTCCACATGTATGTGAAATTATGCGATATTTGACATTCTCTATCTTTCCCGTTTCATTCAGCACAATACCCTCTAGGTCTATCAAGGCAATATTTTTCTCCATTCCTTTCCTTTTAGTCTGTGTGTGTCTTTTAATCTGAAGTGAGTCTCTTGTAGGCGGCATATGTAGGGGTCTTGTTATCTTATCCATTCGGCTTCCCTAACTTGGTTAGAGCACTTAATTCTTTTCCATTTGAGGTACTTATTGATAGGAATGTAGTTATCACCATTCCTGTTTTTGATACATGTTTTTTCTTCTTAAAGAAGTCCCCCCAACATTTCCTGTTATACTGGCTTGGTGTTGATAACGTTCTTTAGCTTATTTTTGTCTGGGAAGCTCTTTATCTGTCCTTCCACTCTAAATGATAGATTTGCTGGATAAAGTAATCTTGGTTGTAGATGCTGGGTTTTCATCATGTTGAATATTTTATGCCAAGCCCTTCTGTCCTGCATGATTTCTTTTGAGAAAATCAGTTGCCAGTCTTAACGGGAGCTCCCTTGTAGGTAACTATATGCTTTTCTCTTGCTGCTTTTAAGATTCTCTCTTTGTACTTAACCTTTGGCATTTTAGTTATGATGTGTCTTGGTGTAGACCTTTTTGGGTTCCTATTTATTGGGATTCTCTGAGCTTCCTGGGGTTGCATGTCTATTTCCTTCACCAGAGAAGGGAAGTTTTCCATCATTATTTCTTCAAATAGCTCTTCAACTTCTTGTTTTCCTTCAGGTACCCCTATGACATGAATATTTTGGCATTATTTAATAGAGTCCCATAGGCTCCTTAAATTATTATAGACTTAGTTTCTTTTTTCTTGCCATTCTGATTGAGTGTCCTTGGTTTCCCCATCCTCTTCTTTATCCACTCTGTTGATTTTCTTTAATATACTCTTCATCTCAGACAATGTGTTCTTCGTTTCTTACTGATTCCCTTTTATTATTTCCATTTCCATTTTTATGTTTTTTTTTATCTCTTTGTTAAAGTACTCACTGAATTCATCTATACTTCCCCTAAGTTCATTGAGCATTTTTATAACCAGTGTTTTAAACTCTGTATCTGTTAGATTGCTTGATTCCCTTATTCCTGGATCTCTGTTCTGTTCTCTCATATAGTTTCTGCTTCTTTGTCTTCCCATTTTGGCTGCCTTTCTGTGTCTGTTTCTATGTACTAAGCAAAGCCCCTAAGTCTCTCAGTCTTATTAGCGTGGCTTTGTATAGTAGATGTCCAGGGGCATAGTCCTTACAGGGGTTCAGCTGCAAGCCAAGTTTAGCCCCAGCCTGTGCCCCTCTGGGGCAACCTTTTAAGATTCAGCATGCAATCCCCAGATGCTGTGCTTATAGTTGTCTCAAGAAACTGCACCAGAAACTGAGGCCAGCTGCCACTAGAGTGAGTCTAGGCTCTGCTCAGCAAGGAGCACCTGACTCGTCAGAGATACACCTGGATGTCTGCCCACATTAATTTTACTCCATCTATGACTGCTTCTTCAAGTCCCAGTTTCCAACACACACACACTAGAAGCTTAGTAGGACAAGCTATAGTCCCTGTTGCTACAAATGGTTCTGAGTTCATGATTGATATTATCTCCATCATCTACCACCCTGTTACGAAGTGAATTGTGTCCCCCCAAATACATATGTTGAAGTCCCAATCCTCAGTACCTCAGAATGGAACTATTTTGGGAGAAAGGGCCTTTAAGAAGGTAATTAAGTTGGAATAAGGCTATTAGGAAGAGATACCAGGAGTGAGTGTGCACAAAGGGACAGCCATGTGAAGAGGCATCAAAAGGGCAGCCATCTGCAAGCCAAGGAGAGAGGCCTCCGAGGAAACCAACCCTGTCAGCACCCTGATCTTGGACTTCCAGCCTCCAGAACTACAAGAAAATTAGTTTCAATTCTTTCTTTGTGGTATTTTACTATGGCAGCCCCAGCAAGCTATACACACACATTCTAGGTTCCTTTCACATTTGACTAATCTGCTTGTCTATGTTGCTTGACTGATGGAGTAACCTAGACCCTCATCCTTAAGGGTTATCAGGCTCTTGTCAGACTTTGTTTGCTGAAATTTCCAACTTATTTTTATCACCAAGCATGGTAACACTAAGAGGCACCCCAGTGAAACTCTTGTGTTCCAGATATTCCTCCTTGCCCCCTTTCCTCATGGCAATCACATATGCCTGCTGGGATAGTTACTCTTTTCTTTGCTTGCTGATCTACTGGTATGAAGACTCCCCAAATGATGAGGCATCAGCCACAGTTTTAGTGGAACCTTTTCTATGTCCCCTGGTAGATGTATCCCTTGCCAGCTAACGGGTGCTCTGGTTCAGCAGAGCCTAACATTGAGGAAATGGTAACTCAAGTTCCCCAAGTGGGTCAATGTGAGCTATTGTGGCAGAGGCTACTCTTACCTCCAGGCTTCCAGACTTGTGTTTTCTACCTAGTGGAGTCAGAACATTCTACCATATTGTGGCCATATGTGCATATACTTCATCTTTAAGTATTCCCCAGCCCTGTAAGGTATTCTCATGTTGCTGCACCTTTAAGAGGCTATTCCAATATTTTATCAGGGCTGCAGCTTCTAGGTGTACACACTGGAACCCATGGACATTTGCATATTGTTGTACCATCTTCATTGTAAAGTGAAGCAGCCTTTGGCATAGGATATGCATCAGGAGCTCTCAACAGGGGCAATATTACTCTCAAGAAGGTGAAAATTGGTTTTTGATTGGCAAAACAAATCTTACTCTTTTTATGTATAAAGCACAGATATACATACAGTGCATAATCAGATACAGTATATCTGTGGTATTAAAATTTCATAGGAGTGGTGATTAGAAAAAAATTGTCTAAAAAGGCTCCTTAGGGGAATGGCAGTACTTGAAATACTGGTCTAAGGTAATGTTATGTGAAATTTCATAAAGATACATCAGACACTCTATTAGCCTTTAGGTAATGTTGTTGGCTAAGGCACTGCCAGCTGAAAAGGAGAATCTAGGAATCAATCCCAGTAGAGATGAATTCCTGCCCCTTCCAGAGTGGAAGGAGTTTGATGGAATCAATTTGCCACCAAGTGGCTGGTTGGGCTCCTTGAGGGATGGTAACATTTAGGGCTCAGCTTCAGACTCTGGGGCTAATTGGTCAGACATCTAGCAGTAGCCACTAGATCAGGCCTGGTGAGTGGGGGCCCCTATAGAGTTTTCATACTTGTCACCATAGTTATTCTGTTCATGAACCCACTGAGGAAGCACTGGAGTGGCCAAGGACAGAGGCTGGCTAGACTCCATCGGATGAGTTCCCCCACCTGGTTGTTGTGCACCTCCTTTGATAGATACTGTTTTGTGTGCACTGATGTAAGATGCAAAGATTTGCACATTTGTTGCCTAATCATTTGCTATTCCTCATTTGATAGATACTGTTTT
Source organism: Pteropus medius (assembly GCF_902729225.1). Classification (NCBI taxonomy): domain Eukaryota; kingdom Metazoa; phylum Chordata; class Mammalia; order Chiroptera; family Pteropodidae; genus Pteropus; species Pteropus medius. The sequence continues at coordinate 21,279,778 of NW_024340849.1, forward strand.
GTGTGCACTGATGTAAGATGCAAAGATTTGCACATTTGTTGCCTATTCATTTGCTATTCCTCTACTTCTTCCAGTATAGTTACTACTTTCTTTGACCCCATATCTCTTCAGTCTTCTAATATTGTTCCCTGATCAACCAGTCAAGTCACGTGCCACTGCCCAGGAGTCTATGCATATACTTACCTTGGGCTATTCCTTCCTTCACACCAAGTCGATGACCAGCTGTGTTAATTGATACACTGCTCACTGAGAATACTTCTCTTCACTGTTTTTCACGGGCATTCCTAAGTGGGGTTGTAGTGTGGCAGCAGTCCACATACAGACTAACAACAATTAACATATAGAGCTGACTTAATCTTGAACCGAGCCTGAATTGGTTTGTTCTTCTCCATCAGCTGGCTTGAAGGAAACCTCCTATGAGGCCACAGATATGAGCTGAAGGAGAGGCATAAGGGTAACAGAGGAAGGTGATAGAGGTGTCTGCATTGCTTTTGTGATGTATTTGGCTTTCTGGCTTTTAGGATTTGTCCCACCTGATCCAGAAAATACCACTTCCACTGTATGATAGATCGCTGATGTGGTGGCCTGATTCAGTGGGTCTGAAGAAAGCTAAAATAGTTTAGAAGCAACATTATTTCACGTTCATGTTACCTTTATAATTTTAGAAAATTTGTTCTTTAAATGCTGCCACAGAGGCTTTGTTGTTTGTCCCTAGTGACCTGAGCTTGTAATTTTCTTCAGTGTGACAACAACCAACAACCAAATGCTAGTGATGTTGCATAAGCCCTGCTTCCTGAATGTTACCCCAATTTGCCACAGATGAGGCCTCCAATAAATATGATGCTTTACCTCAGAGTTTCTCACCATTTCGCTTCCACAAGCAGTGAGACCCTCATTGTCATCTGTCTGGGAGGGGATCAATTTCCAGAATCCCATCCTGGCATCTGAGTACCATTTCTGATGCCAACTGTCTTAGTGTGAGTTACCCCAAAAGGAGGCAAGGATTTGAGATCAAGTAATTTCTTTAGAAGGTGAATCTGGTGGACTCCAGTAATAAAATGAGAAGTGAAAAGGGGAAGAGAAGGGAGTGAATAAAGAGTATGTCATCAAGCAAGTTTCCACTGTAGGAAACATGATAAATCCTACTAGGGATTCTGAGAAATAGCACAGAACACATACCTCAGAGTGTTTCCACCCAGCAAGTGAGGGAGCTGGGCAGTTTGCTAACTCTGCTGTAATAAGGTACCACAAACTGGGTGACTTAAAGAACAGAAATTTATTGTCTCACAGTCGTGGAGGCTAGAAGTCCAAAATCAAAGGGTCAGCAGGGTTGTTCCTTCTGAGGAATGTGAAGGAAGGATCTTTCCTTGCCTTGTTGATGGCTGTGTTCCTCTGTGTGACTCTGTGTTCAAATCCCCCCTTTTTATAAGGGCACCAGTTGTACTGGGTGAGGGTCCAACCTTGTGACCTCATTTTGATTTGATTACCTCTGTAAAGACCCTATTTCCAAATAAGGTCACAACCTGGAGTACTGGAGTTTAGGACCTCAACATGTAATTTTGGGGGATAGAATTCAACCTATAACTGTATTTATATGCCAATTCCCATCTGTCATTGGTTGCTTTCAGTTCAGGGCAGTGCGTTATTTCCCTGGCACTTTCAGCTTGCCTTACATGTGGCCAAGGAGAGCTCTGAGGTTAAGAGGTGCTAGTGGTTGGAATTTGGGTCTGCATACTCAGACATAAGTGCCCATGGAATATGGATACCAACAGTGTCTGATGCTTTGAAGGTGCAAATAATTATTTCTATAACTCATTTAACCTTTTGTTTTTTTTTAGTGGGGAAGATTATGATAAGAGGGAAAATAATAGAAAAAAAGAAAAGTTTTATATGTTTTGCTTTTTGTGGAAACAAAAGTCTATTAACAGAAGAGACCCCATCTATACAAGAGTCTTTAAAAAATGTAGGCTGAATATTTTTGGTAATTACTTGCACTGCCAGCTAATTGTCTCAGGAAAATGAAGTAATTTGGTAGTAACATGATTCTTTTATAATTTAAAAAAATGCATTTAGTAATCATGAGTGATGAAATAATGCCTTGCACAGAATGATGTACAGGAAGTAATGAACTGTAGAATGAATGACTTCTCGGAATCTTATCGGAGGAGGTTTCACCGATGGGGAGTTACCACCAGATGGCAACAGAGACTCGAATATAATTTTGTGAGCAAGTTTAAGAAAGGTCCACCCGGGGTCCTTCCTGAGTTCAGTAACTTTCACTGAACCCCTGTTATGACAAACACTGTTTCAGATGCTGGTTGACTTAGGAATCATGGTCATATTACATTTTGGAACACCATAATTTAATATGTGAATTATACTCCTTTTATTAAATGCCTAGTTCTTATTTTTAGTTGATTGGAATTTTTCTGAGATTAAAAATTATTTTAAATTCTAAAAGCAGCAGTAAAAATTAATATAACCCATTAGAGGAAAATTTGGTAAATATTTACCAAAATTAAAAATGAGAATGTCTCTCTAATCAGCAATTTCACATCTAGGCATCTATCTTATAGAAGTACACATGCACAAAAATATATAAACGTGGTTTATATATAACCACGTTTTATATATAAAAAAAGCATTGTTTTTATTAGTGGAAAATTGGAAACAACTTCATGATCACTAGAAGTCTGTTTGTATAAAGTTATGAAATATTTAATTAATTAAGAAAAAATGATGTAGAGCTATCTGTTCTTCCAAGGCAATATCTCCAAGATTTATGAATTAAAAGATCATAGGTAATACATACATAGACACTGAGTATTTCAGAGTGTGACATTTGTATATGGGTAGAAAAAGTCTGAAAGGATGCACACTGCGCTGTTAATAATAGTTAACTCTAGGGAGAGGAGTGTTAACTTTTTATTATATACACTTTGATGTTGTTTACACACACATTTAAGAATATTATAATTTAAAACTATTAGAAATTTTTGAAGGGGAAAAATAAACCCAATACCCAACATTATGACTATTATGAATAATCCAATATCTTTTTTTTTAATGCCTACAGCACCTGGTATTCCTAGGTAGTCTCCCATCCGAGTACTAACCTGGCCCAACCCTGCTTAGCTTCCGAGATCAGAGGAGATTGGGCACGTTCAGGGTGGCATGGCCATAGATAATCCAATATCTTTTAAATAAAATGTTTCTGATGTTCAACTTGGCCCTAGTGTATAAGTACAGAGTATGGTAAACATGGAGAGACTAGGCCTAGCTTCCTATTTTAAAAGTCCATTTATATTATACGACTGCATTGGTTCAAATCCTAGCTCTACCATTTACTAGCTGTTTGGCCTTAGGCAAATAATTCAACCTCTCTGAGCCTTAGTCCTTGTCTATAAAATAAGAACAATAAAATTATTGACTTCGTAGGATTGTTATGAGAATCAAACGAATTATTATGTGAAAAATACTCAGAGCAGATTCTGGCTGATAGTTAGAGCTCAGGAAGTGGTGATTAGTACTGCCCAGGGATCAGTACTAGCAAATCCCTCACTGCTAGTTAGGACAGTAATTAACTCTGCTTGTTGTTGACATGAATTTTTTTAGAGTTACTGCAGAAAGGATTTATGTATAGAAAAGACATTTGTCATTATTTTATTTTTTAAATTAATTTTTCAATTATTGAAAATTAATCTTCAATTAATTCGAGTCATACACATTTTAAAATTTAGTTTTTTTTTAAGTCTTCAAGTTATCTTTATAAATCTTGACATTCTTTTTATAAATCTAATACATTTAAATTAAACACTTTCAAGGGGAAACTTTAACGTTTGGCCAACTCAAATTCAATAGACCAAACTTTGTTATTCATGGTCCTATATATGACAAATTCCTTTAAAATTTTAAAACTTCAGTATTTATATATTGATTTCTTCTATTGCCTGATATGACCAATAAACCTAACTACTTACACTATTCTAGTATCTAATAAATTCAGTTTATAAAGTATGCCTCCTTTTCCCCATAGGCTTTGATATACTTATTGCAATTTATCTATGCATTGTTTGCTTTCCAACTAAGCTGTAAAGCACAGGAAGTGAAGGTAGGGCCAGTTCTGTTTTGCTAAGTAGTGACTGGCACTTTGAGAACTTTGAAGGCCAAAAGGGATTTGAATTGGTAGAGGCCAGAGAGAGTTTTTCAGATGGGGAGAAATACTAGCTAAAGTTACGGCTAGTAATGGTGGTGTAAAGATTTTGTTTATATTGGTTAAATCTTGCTCATCATAATTTTACATACATTATACACATTTATACATCTCCCCCGCAGGGTATACAAAGAACATGTATATTCTGAGTAGCTTGATAATTTTGTTGTTGTTGTTGAGGGTTTGGAATCAAAACACATGAAATTGTATTTTATATGTTTAATTAGCTCTTCAACAAGATACTATGCAGGCTGCATCTCTTATGTCGTTTTCATTTCTCATGCCATATTCCTGGATTTTTCATTCTAGGGTATGCTACCACTGGGTACATAGTTTTTTGTTTTGTTTTTCTTTGTCTTCCCATACACTCCATCAACTGTCTTACCTCACCATCAGACACAACAACTCACATTCATTCATCGGACTCATTGCATATTTATTGAGCATATAGTATATACTGGCCACTGTTCTAGAGGTCCTTAGGTTGCCTTACGGAACAAAACAAAGAATTCTGCCTTTGAGGATTTTATATTCTAGCCAGATTGACACCAACATAAAAGCAAATTATATAGTATTTTAAGAGGTACTAAGGGCTTTGGAAAAAAGAAATTGTAGAACCGGGGAAGGGAAATGGGACTAAGTTTTTCATACCTGGAATTTTTTAAATGAAAGTGTGTAAAATCTGTACTAAGAATATTTTTAAGGGTCTTGTCTTATTGCTTTTTTTCTCTGCCTTCTTTGGGGAAGATGTCTCCTGTCTGAGAATTCATACAGTAATGATAACAACTACCATTTATTAACATATCTGCCGCTACCATTCACGATTAGTCCATTTAATCTTCATTATAACCGAAAAAGCAAGCATCGTTACACCTCTCACAAAAGAGGAATGTGAAGTGACACCTCGATGAACGTCAAGGTTCTTTCCTTAAGCGCGAAGCAGAGATTTAGGCTAACTGGATCTGGTAATCTAAAAGTCAAAACAAGATTGACAAGCTCCTCTCTCCCGATTTTTTTATGCCAACGTGGGTGAGGTGTGCGAACGCACCCCGGGTCCAAATTGAGTGAGGCTCAGCAGGACCGGGGTGACTGATACGACCTGTCAGTCCGGAGAGCCGCTGTCCCGGCCCAATATAACCCCACGGGGCGGAGCCAAGAGGCTGCCTTGTCCATGCCAGGGGGCGGGGCCTGAACGGAAGGAGGCGGGGCCACTATCCTCCAGTGAAAAGGCTTCTTGGCGTGGTTTGTCCTACGCTGCAGCCCGTAGAGGTTCCGAGTTTCCGCCCCTTCTCCGGGAGTGCTAGAAAATCGATCATGTGACAGTCCGGAGGCTGGAACTGGGCAGATTGTCGGAAACGCAGGGTTTTGACCAAAACAAACGGCGACGGTGACGCCGTGGGGTCTATGGCTGAGGCGGTGAGACCTACGCGCCGGGCCAAGGCCAAGGCCAGCCGGACTAAAACCAAGGTGAGGCTACCCGGCTCCCCTCGTCCTCCTTCCCTCCGAGGCCCTGGCTGGTGCAGAGGCTCTGTCTCCCTTTTCCTCTTTTGGGCCCCAACCCCTGAGCCCTCCGCATCCTCTGTCCCGCCTCCCCATATTTGATCCCACCACCTATTGACTCTAGCCTTGTTCCTCCTCCACATTTCCCTGCCAGACTTTGTCAGGATCCCAAAATTTTTCTCCCATTTTTGATCTCGCTGGGCTCTTCCCTTCTTGACTTTCCTCTGGGTTTGGATTCCTGCCATGAGGCAGCTTTTTTTTCCTCTTTTTTTCTTTTTTTTCTTCCCAGCGTCATTTTTGATGGTCTCTTTTTTATAACCCGGGAACATTTTCAAGTCCCTCTCGTGCATAAAGAGGGAAGGAACATCTCCTTCACGCGGAGAATGTATCCTTTGGCAGAACTTTGTGGATAGCGACAAACAGAAAGTAGATTGTAGGAATGTGTCTCTTCACTTTTAAAATTCAAGGTGTTAGTGGTAGTGGTGTTATTTATTTATCATTATTCTGGTTGTTTATCATAGGGACACGGATGTCCAGATATTAAACCAGGGCGAGACTCACAGTAGGGGCGGATTTTAATTTTATGGGTTTCCTGGATTAGACTGACTGATATGTGGTATTGGTGTTTTTAGATTGATTTGTTTTGTTTTTAGGTGCAGTCCTAGTTTTTATTTCGTTCCTGTATATTTTCTAAATGATGTTTATTTTACAGTGAACTGATTAAATGCTACTCCTGGATGGATGGACCTAGATAATTTTGGCTTACCTGAAACTGAGTTTACATTAAGGAAATTATGAGAATAGCATTACAAGTACAGGAAATTTCCATTTCTTTAAGTGAGCGATGTTCCAGAGCAGGTGTAACTTAAAAATGAGACCTAAATCTGATTTTCTCCTGGGAACAGGAGACTAGTGTTCAAAGGTACTGTATTTAATAAGCCATAAAAAACGTATGTGAATCCTTTTCATTATGATGCCTGTTAAAAAAGCTCTAATGGAGTTACGCACATCAGTGTACCTAGGTCTGTGAGGAATTACTCTTTGGGGAGAAAGTCATTTTGCTACCTAATTTCAGAAACATTTTTAAGAAAGGTACTTTTGCATTGTATTGGGCTGGTAAAGAACTATCAAGACAGAGGAGGAAGAAAAAGGCCATTGGTCAGCCATGCATAAGGTCCCTGAATACAGTGGTGCTTAATATGTAAGCATCAGTTTGTAGAGAGCAGAATCTTAATTCTTAATCTCTAGTTAACGAATGATGAGACTAAAGCCTAGAGAAGTTAAGTGATTAGCCTAAAAGTTAAGCAGTTAGTGAGAGAAGTTAAAGTAAAAAAATCTGAATTCTCAATCCAATTGCCTAATAATTGTTTCATATATCTATATGTATCTATTGATAGAATGCTGTAAATACTTAAGAACAGTCAAGAGGATTCTCTGTCAAGTTATTTTGTTTGGAACAGTGTTTCTAAAATAAAAATTTTAAACTTTTAACATAAATCCATCATGAAAAACCAATTGCTCATTTTATTGACACATTTCAGGCAACCTTCCTACACAAGCATATATAAATTTATTTTTTAACTGTTAAAATTTATGAAGGGGCCTTTATTCTAGAGTTATTTGGTCAAATCATAGGTCCTTGACTTCCTTTTTTTCACCCTCCAAATCTAATCAGTAAATCTTGCCAGTTGTATTTCATAAATATTCTCTTGATTCTACCCATTTCTCTCCATCCTAAATACCACCATCATCTTCCAAGGAAGATTTCTTGATAAATTGGCCCTTCCAAATTCATTCTTTTTGCCATTTTCTAAAATAAGGTTGGATTGATATTTTTAAAAACAAAAAACTGATTACTTTCCTTAAAACCTTTCAAAGATTTCCCATTGCCTGGAGGCTGGAGTCTATAAAAGTCCTTAGCATGGATCCAGGGCTTCTTTCTCCTCAGCCTCAGGTCTGTGCACACACCCGGCAATCCACCAGTAGCACTCTGCACTTCTTTGTGTCACTCAACTAACTTGTAGTTTCTTTGTGAACATCTCTCTTCTCTCTTAAACTGTGAACTCGATTAGGGAGGGAGCTTTCTTGTTCCCAGGACCTTTCACAGCCCTTACAGGCACTTGATATTTGTTGAATGAAGGAATAATTATCAGTATTGAGGAATATTGCCAAGCTTTGACACTTAGAAGAATTTACTCTGGTAAATTTCCTCTGAGTAGAGTGAGAAAACATGGAAAAAGTCCACAATACCAGCAAGGCCCTCATACTTCTCAATCTAGAAAAATTAATTTTTCTTTTAGAGTAGAGAAATATATTTCTTCGTGCTGGCTATGGTTTGACATTGATTATAAAGTCTCATATTCATGAAACCTTTACCATCTGTGGTATAATTTGACAACTATTTACAGAGCCATAAATTAGTTCTAAGGTTCATTTCAGGAAGTGAGTAGTGTCATGGCTATTGCCTTTGGATAGTTTGAGCAGCTTCTGGATTTTGTCCAGCAGCTGACCTACATTCTTTGTTAATCATCCGGTAGATGACCTCACATTGTTAAATTGTGGTTATCACCTGATACCTAAGAGGTAGTCCCAATAACAATTTCATTCTTTTAATATCATCTTCTGCTGAAATATTCTCCAACTCAGAAGACCCTGACTTCACTGATCCTGGTAGATTATGGGTTAAGAACAGATGTTTAGATTGGACTTACTCTGTCGGAGGTGTATTTTATAAAAATGGAAAGTATTTTTATAGTTAACATTAAATTCTGAATGCCAACAACTTATTAACAGCGAGAGCACATGGCCCAGGAAGCCGATAACAGAAAGATCCTTCAACCCGCATCCCTTGTTGTTCCTCGGCCTATGTGATTTCTCCCTCAGTCCCTATGAGCGATTATAGGAGCGAAGTTGGGGATGCTGTATATTATTATTTAGCTACTTTTGTGCCTCCTAAGATGCATTCATTTGTTGAAGGAACAAAGGCTGTTTCTAGGCACTTGGGTAGTAATAGAGGAAAAAACAAAGAACATGGCCTTAGTGGAGCATTCTAGAGCAAGAAGACAAACAAAAACCCACTTAAAAATAAGAAATCTATCACGTTAGGAGATGATAAGGCTATTGGAAAAAAGAGAAAGAACAAGGTAAGGAGTTGGAGAGTACTGGTAATGATATTAGGATGGGTTGCAATTTTAAGTGGGTGGTCAAGGTAGTGAAGATGAAGTTTATGTAAAGACATGAAATAGATAAGAGAGTTAGCCATGTGGATGTTGGGGGAGAAGTATTCCAGGCTGAGGGAACAGGGGGAGACTGCCCTAAGGCAGTAGTGTGCCTGTCCCTGGAGCTACAAGAGGGCATTGTGTTTAGGATGGAGTGAGTGAAGGGGGTGTAGTTGGGATCAAGTCAGAAAGGTAACACAGGAGAGGCCATGCAGGGCCTTGTAGGCCATTGTAAGGATTTTTAATCTGAGTGAAATACGGAATCACCTCGGGGTTTTGAGCAGAGGAGTAATATGATCTGAGTTATGCTTTCAAGGATCACTATGCATGCTTTGTTGAGAATAGACTGAGGGGGCAAGAGTAAAGCAGAGAGATCGGCTAAGTGACTATTGATGTAATCTAGGCAAGAGGTGAGGTGATGTTGGCGTGTAAATGTTCAGACCTGTAGAGAGTTTTTATGAATTTATTTGAGCCAAAATGATGACATGCTCTAGAGACTAACATTTTTGCCGCAGTTTTTATGCATTTGAAATTAAGGAGGGAATGCAAAGAAGATTACATGGAGGTGGGGCAAAAGCAAGGTGGGGATTGGATTACAGGATAGTTAACAAGGTTATGTGCTCTCTTGAGGGTGGCTATGTTTATTTCAAAGGTGTGTTAACTACATGCACAGAAACAATGGACAAGGATTGCTTAAGGCAAAGAAACTTTTTACTAAAACGTTAAATGCCTGGGGTGTGACTACCCACCATAGGAATCTATAATCAGGTCACTTTATGAGATTACTTTCCATAGAACCCCATTTTTGGTCCGCAGTGGCTTGGACCAGAGTTGTAGGAGCAAAAGTGATGAGAAGGTTTGAGGTGTGGGAGTTTCTGAAGTTAGAGCCAGGAGCTGTTGATGACTTAGATGCGGGCTGTGAGAGAAGACAGTCAAAGGTGACTCTGAGGTGGAGAAGGCAGTACGTGGAACAGGTTTTGGGAAGCAAGTCAGGAGTTCAGTTTTGGATATGCTAATTTTGAAATAAATTACTATTAGACATTTGAAAGGGAGCAGAGTTTGCCACCCCAAAATATGCTCCTTTGAATGATTATTTTAGGCTGGTTAATTTTAAAAAACACCTGGCATGGAATAAGCTCTGAAAACCAAGTAGAACTCTTTGTAAAGAGACATTTATATTTTTAAGAGTTATCTCCATTTGTAAGGATGTTTCTCTCACTGTATCTGGAAGAAGATATGTAAATTTCTAGAAACTTAAAATAATTCCATGAAAGTATTCTAAGAAATTTGTAAAACTGGACCTTCATCGTTCTTAAAGAAGCAGCTAGTCATTTTAAGGAAGGAAGAGTTATAATCTTTTCTTAATACAGTGTCAAGAGAAAGAACTGTGAGTGGTGAATAGAAACTTCTCATTTGTTTTCCAGAACTTAAAAAAAAACCTAATTTTTTTTTTTGTGATAACAAAAGTGCTCAGTGCTTTAAAACAGTGTGTATGTATGTGTGTACACACACACTGAGAAATGTGCAGCGCAGAAATGAAATGTTCTGAATTCCAGCTCTTGGAGCTAACTCTTGGTAACTGTTTGTTGTGTATTCTTTTTTTTCCCCCCCACACATACCCCAAAACCTCAGGACATATTTATTATGATGAATAGTTAAGTATGTTTTCCTATGTTTATTAACAACTCTTCCATTTCTGTATAATTACTTGGTGATTTTTTTCTCTTACAGAATTATTTTAAAATTGGTTCTCAATCTGTTTGTAACTTATGTGGCAATCAAGAACAAAGACACATAGATTTCTTCTTAATCTGGTCATTTTTAGTTGTAAGAAACGTGTCTTTTGCTTAAAGTAATTTGTAAGTACCAATTTTTACACGACTAGATACGCATGGAGTTTTGTTTGTTTTATTTTGTGATCTGTAGTGATTATTATATATACAATATGTTCTATATCTTTATCTCCAACTAAAGTAGGCAAAATGATTGGAAGTTGGCTTTTTTAATTTTGAATGAGATTTTGTATTTTAAGTATAAGAATAGATTTAGATTTGGCACCAAAGTTCAGTTTCCTCTGAGTTCTTTGGATATTCCCTCTGCTTTCTGAGAGACATAAAAATAAACTTCTAAATGTGCCAGAGTGCATGGTAAGTATAAATATTTGTTGGATAATTCAATAGTTTCTTCATTTTAGGATTCCAGTCCCCAGGACAGAGCTCAACATGCAGTTGGTACTCAGTTCCTGTGTAAGAATTATAGGTCATCACTGTCACCTTAAACGTTTATTGAACACTGTCAAAAATCTGAGGCCAGTTAGATCCAAAGAGGCATAAGGTACCTGGACTCTAGATACTTGTGATCTATTTGTGGAAACAGTACATAAAGATCAAAACCCTATGTGGTAGCACGAGACTAGGGCCGGATTACAAGTACATGTTGCTGGGGTTCAGAGTAAAGCATATGCGGAGGAAGGGTTGGTTTGGTCGTTGAAGATTTTGTCTTGGGACTTGATCATGACTGAGTTAACAGAGGCACTGATTCCTGGGTTAAGAGTCAGTCTTTCCTTGTGGAGCGCCATGACTGTTTTTGTGGTATTCAGAGCAGTGTTTTAGAGAGACTGGTCTTATAATGGTGTTTGGGGTGAATTGGTGGTGGGGTGAATTGGTGGTGGGGTGAGGCTGGAGGCGTGGAAACATTCAGGACCTGCTCCCCTATTCTGTGCTTTGGAGAAGTGAAGTGAGCCACAGGAAGGACTCCAGTGCTCACAGACCATGAAATTGGTGACGATTACAGCACACCCTCTCTCCCTCCATATATACACCCCAGAAGTCCTGCTCCTATCCAGGCATCTGGAGGAGAGGGCAGGGTCAGGCCTTTGCCACCTGCCTAAAAAGTTGTGAGTCCAGCCATCCTCCCCTCCTTCCCTCCCTCTGGCCTTCCTTGATCTGGCTAGTCCAGTTTTGGAATCAAGTCACCAGCTTCTCCTTCCCTCCTCCCTCCACCTTCTTTCCTGGGGCGACTCTAGGTTAATTCCTTTTTGGACCTAACTTCCCTCATTGCATCTGTAGAGTTTCCATCGGTTCCACTTTTGAAACCCAGGGAAGCACTGAGTTCTGACCCCAGGGGAAATAAAAGCCAAAGGCTTATATATTCTTCCCAGGAGGGTCTAGCAAGGTTTAAAAATTTCTTTGATTATTTAACCACATTATTTTGCTTTATTATGCTTATGATTATTCCAAGGAAGGTAGACCTGCTGGAAGTGGGCATGCAAGTTTGGGAGTAGCAGCTGGAGGAAGACTTCGTTTTGTTTAGCAGAGGGGGATAATTTGGAATTGCAAGGGCAGTCTTACAGTGAGGACAGTGGAAGTGGTGAGGTGGGGGAGGGGGAGCGAGATGAGACAAGGGAGTTTAAAAACTGCCTGAGGGACAAGCTGGGGAGGATGCCTGGGGTGGCCTGTGGGTTGGAGGAGGTGTGACTGCTGTGCCCATGATCATGTGGCCCATCATGTGCCTGCTTCCAGCTCTCTGACTTTTAGTTAGCATTTAGCACCCTAGAGGTCTCTTAGAATTAAGAAAAGAGAACTAAAAATTTTCTCCCTCTATTCCACATTCCAATTTCTGCTTCCTTACCTTTCTTTAATTCTCAACTAAGTTTTTTAAATCTCGTTTTTGTTTTTAACAGCTGTATTGAGATATAATTCACACACTATACAACTTTCTTATTTAAAGTGTATAATTTAATGGTTTTTAGTAAGATTGTGGGGTTGTGTAGCCATCACTCCAGTTAGGAAATGTCAAGCTGTTTCTGTGGCAGCTGCATCATGTTACATTCCCAGTAACAGTATATGAGGGTTCTAATTTCTCTACATCCTTGCCACCACTTCTCTAATGGCTAATAATGTTGAGCATCTTGTTATGTGACATTTGTATCTTTGGAGAAATGTCAGTTCAGTTCCTTTGCCTGTTTTTAAATTGACTTATCTCTTTATTATTCAGTTAGAAGAATTCTGTTAAAGACCAAATTCAACTCAGTAAATTTGAAAATCTAATAGGCTTTATTAAGCAATTTATGAATTGGTGGCATCTCATCTAGCAACTAGAAGGGCCCTCCTAGGTAAGAGTTGTACAAAATGGAAGGTTTTATAGCCAGAAAGAGGGCGGGACTAAGAAATTAAGAATGGATTATTTCAGGCGAAGATACCTTCTCTTAGGGGAAGCCTGGGGTTCTGTCAGGCAGATCATCTCAGTATTGATGAAGAAATTTCAGACTGATTGGTTTAAAATTCCACTATTTAGAGAGGCTGAAATTGCAATTAGGTCAGTTATTAAGTCTTGGTTTTGTGATGTGTCTGAGCAAAAGTGTCCCAATTGTAGTTGTTTCCTTTTTAAAATAGTTCTTTTTTCATAAGGCTTGACTTGCAAATAATTTCTCCCATTCTGTGGAGTTGTCTTTTCACTTTATTCGTGGGTTCACTTTTAGCACAAAATCCTTTGTTTTTATGATGTTAAGTGCATGTGTATACATATATATATATATTTTTTCTTTTGTCACTTGTGCTTTTTGTTGTCTTAAGTCTTTGTCTAACCCAAGGTCATGAAGACTGACTTCTTTGTTTTAAGAGTTAATGTTTTATCTCTTACATCAGATGTATGATCTTTTTTTTTGAGTTAATTTTTGTATATGATATCGGGTAGGGGATCATTTCCATTCTTTGGATATCTAGTTGTTCAGCACCATTTTTTAAAGACTGTTTTTTCCCCCTTTGAATTGTCTTGGCACCTTTGTTGAAAATCAGTTCACTTTGAAAGGTTTATTTCTAGATTCTCAGTTTTGTTCCATAGATCTATTTGTCTAGTTATATACTAGAACCACACTGTCTTTATTACTGCAGCAGTACTGTTGTAGTAGCTCTCCAACTTTGTTCTTTTTCAAGATTATTTTGTCTATTCTGGTCCCTTGTGTTTCCTTATCAACTTGTAAGTTTCTGCAAAAAAGGCACCTAGGATTTTGGTAGAAATTGCATTGAATTTGTACATCAATTTGAGGAGTATTGCCATCTTAACAGTGTTGTGATCTGATCCGTGAACATAGGATGTTCATTAACTGTCTTTAATTTCTTTTAATAATATTTTGTAAATTTTCAGAGTACAAATTTTACATTTCTTTTGTTAAATTTATCTCTTAAGTATTTTTTTTTCTTTTTGTTCAGCTCACTAAAATTCGATCTCAGCCAAAGCATTTCTCTCACTGTGGTAACCATTAGCCTTTCCTAATTTTCTCATATTGACAGCATTGGTTATTGTATTTCACAGTGTAAATCTTGTTTTTAGGAAAAGAAGAAATATGAAACTCTTCAGAGGGAAGAGTCTGATGAAGTCTCCCTTCCAAAAACCTCCAGAGAGCTGGAAATCCCTTCTCCAGCTTGTGAATTCAGAGGAGACCATCTGAAGGTGTTAGCTGATTCCCAGCTCCAGATCGATGGCAGCGGACAAAACGAGAGTGAAATGTTTGATGTACTACTCACCTCCTTAACTATAAATAACGAAGGGTCCCCGACATGTAACACAGAAACCCTAATGGAAGGGAAGGAGGTTGGAGCCTGTGTTGGGGGTGATGCAATCAAGCTGAATGTTGACTCTGGAGACAATGTTGGAACCACAGTAGAAACCCATAAGAACTTTACAGAAGTAGAAGAAAGTAAATTGGGACAATGTGGACCTTCTGAAAGCACACTGCAATCTAGTTTTTCTTATCGTCAGCAGGAAATGGAAAATTTACAGGTCAGAGAAACTCAGCATAGCAAAGAAGACAAACAAGCCTTGGGTCTTTCTTCAGAGGTGCTACAAAATGTTGGCTTGCAGAATTCTTGTGAAGCCACGGACATTTTTCAGCCACCTAGAGTGAAAAAACTGTATCCCCAGTTGCCAGCCGAAATTGCTGGAGAAGTGCCAGCTTTGGTGACAGTGAAACCCTTCCTTCATAATGAGCGACTCTACCCAGAGCTCCCATCTCAACCAGAACTAGTACCATTTACTAAAGAACAGCTAAAAATCTTTGAGCCTGGTTCATGGCTGGAAAATGTTGAGTCATATTTAGAAGAATTTGACAACATGGCTCATCAGGACAGGCATGAATTTTATGAGTTGCTTTTGAACTATTCACGATGTAGGAAGCAGCTTCTTCTGGCTGAAGCTGAGCTACTTGCTCTGACGTCGGATTGCCAAAATGCCAAAAGTCGACTATGGCACTTTAAGGAGGAACAGTTGTCTGTACAGGTATTTTGACTTGTGTTCTGTAACGCTTTCAGGAGCCTGGGGAGCTGTTGCTCTCTGATGATGTCTAAGTCTAGAGTCTGCTCCTTATACCCATCCTGACCCCGTCATAGTTCAGAGTATTATGGTGTTGGAATCATGCAGTCCAGGGCCTGCAGGGGCCACACAGGTAACTGGAGAAGTGAAGCAGGCTGCATGGGGTGGCGGTCACAGGGTAAGCTCTTGCCTGGGCCAGCAGGAGCAGCTGCTGTCAAGTCCTAGCTGATTATTGCTGTGAGGTTGTGTTGGTCCAGCTTTGCCACATCTTAGGATTTTCCAACAGAAGATAGAATGAAATCTGGATTTTAATGTGACGATCTTGGTCTGTATTTGTTGGCAGCTAATTACACACACACACACACAATAATGTCAATAATCAATAATACACACACACACACACACACACAGAGCTAAGCAAGTCTTGTCTCTAGGTCAGGTTCAGCCCTTGACTCTTTTGGCTTGTGACTGTGGGCATAATGGCAGGAACATCCAATGGGTAGAGAGTGACAGGACAGGGTGATCCATGATTAAGGTCAAGAGGAGATGAGGGAAAGCAATTAGATGTGACCCTGTGGAGACCAAGGTGACTGTCAGGAAAGCTATTTCATAGTGGCCTGAGAGGGATGGGAGGGAAGAGAAGACCACTCTCAACAAGCTTGGCATTGAAGGGGAGCTGGAGGAGGTATTGGGTAGAAACACGTGATTTCCCCGTCTCTAATCCTCGTTCATTGGGAGACCTGTGTATCTCTGTAGATAGGAAGGAGTATGTGGAGAGAGAAACAGTCAGATACTGAAAAAGGCTAGGATCAAGAACACAGCTGGCAGCGTTAGTACTAGAGAGAGATTTCTTATTTTTTGAGCAGAATCACAAAGAAGGATGAGGGTAAGTGCAGAGATAATTTGGGTCCCTTGAATTTGAGGGGATATCACATTGACCTCAGTGGGTTTGTAAATAGAAGGTATGATCATCAGTCATGAGAGTCTTAGGGACAAACTTTATTATTTTCTTGTACCTTTCTCTACCTACTATTTAGGATTTCTCTTCTCTGAACTTGTGATGCATTAGAAATTGGCATAATAGTCTTTGACATCTAATTATTTGTTTGCTTTATTGTTCTCTGTGTGGTAGTATTGTCTCCTCATCGTGATTCATAAGCACTTTGAAGATGGTACTGAAGCCTATGCATCGCATACCTGCTGCCTGATCATCTAAAGTGCGAAGAGTAATGGTTTCATAGTTTACCCTTTTGTCTACTACTAGGGTATCTGTGCAGATCAAGTGAAAGTTTCAGGCTATCATCGCTACCAAAGAGTAGAGATGAATGAGAATGCACTGGGGGAGCTAAAGAAGCTATTCGATGCCAAATCCGAGCACCTCCACCAGACCCTGGCCCTGCACTCTTACACTTCTGTGCTCTCAAGGTTGCAAGTGGAGTCTTACATCTATGCATTGCTCAATAGTTCGGCTGTTCTGAGATCTTTAGCAATTCATCAGCAAGGCCGAGGTGTGTAAGTAATGAAAGTCTCACTCTTGTCTGAATGCAAAAATAATCGGAGGGTACGATCTGGTTGAAGTGATTGTGCACTTATTGGTATTACCAGGTGCCATTCGTGCTTGCTGTTTTGCTGGTATAAGTTTGAGATGCCTTAACAACATTTCTAGGGAGCGGTGCCAGATCTCCCTGCCCCATGGCTGTCAATCTCTGCTTCTCTAGGAAGCCAAAAATGTTGTTCTTTATCATTAACGTCCCTCATTGTCCTAATTTATATGCTTGTCACCAGATCAAGTCCAAATAGTTTTTGACTGTAAAACTAATAATCGGAATACTTTTTCATCCTGTTTCTTGCACTTTATTTTTGCTTGTCCAGTTTGTTGGGCTGTTTTTATTGTATTTAATTTTCATCAGAAGATCTATAATGTTCCAAATTTTTATCTTACTTTGGGTTTTAAGAAAGTAAGCTTTATTGTATCATGTGTAAAATATTAATTATGCTAATTGAATCATTATTTCTGGGCGATATACTAGGGTTGTTTAAAGTAAGAAGTACTCCCCCCATTGTTTTTATAACTAAAGAGCTGGGCGTGGGCCATAGATCTGCTGATTTTTAAATAAAAAATTGATGACGTTAATTTGTTTTGAATACTTCACAAAGTTAAATATATACTTTTTGGTTAACATATTTAGTACGTTCAAATATTTTTGATGCAACTTTTCTTGGATTTTTATCCAAAGTAAATATTTTGAAGTTTTTTTTAAAGTGGAGAAAATAAATATTTGCCCCACAAAGCACCATTTATGTGGGATTCATTTAATTCTCTCTTTAATTTATAGCTTCTGTACAGGCAGAAAGCATTACTTCTGATCTGTGTCAACTAAAGGAGTGTATTAGTGTCTTATTCATGTTCACTAGGAGACTTAATGAAGATACTCAGTTCCATGATGATGTTCTTCTCTGGCTGCAGACATTGGTAAGGGAACAGAAATAGACACAGCTGTCTTTCTTTTATTTCCCTGATAATTTAAGAATAATTTCTTCTTTCGTTATAGTTTTTCTTCAGCAGTTTCTTCAGCTAATTTATTTAATGTGTTAATTAGTGACATTGTCTTTGATCATGGCACATGGAAATAAGTTATACTTAACTAGTGCATTATTAAACAAAGTGCTTTTCTCTTTGATAAACTTTATGTTAGATGATCTCTGGCTTCAACTTAGGAAGAAATGAAAATGTGGGAAGCAAGCTAAATTTAAGACTAGATGTATATTTAGAATATAGGTCTGATCTAAACATTTTCCATATCAGTTCTTTTTTTATCTTATGTTTAATGTTACACTTAGTCATACTTTTAAAATAATTTTTTAAGAGAAAATAAAAGATAACAGGAAAGCGTAGGAAATGTATTAGGTGTGTTATTTGTTATGATGTTTCTCCATGGGGCTGCCGTGGGCGCTATTTGAGGTTCATATTAGAGTTCTTAAATATGAGGTGCCTTTTTTTCTTTTTCTTTTTATCATCCATCCAACTGTCTGTCTGTCTGTCTGTCTGTCTGTCTGTCTGTCTATCTATCTATCTATCTATCTATCTATCTATCTACCTATCTACCTATCTATCTTTTCTACTTTTTTTTGTTGTCATTGGAGTGATATTCCATGCACACTTATTTGGATTTGAGAAAGTATTACTGAGATTAGATAAAACTACTTCTGTCTATTCATATATGACCAGGAACGTTAGTGATCTGTAATTTGCCCGATGTGAAAATTGGGTTAGCAGAGAAACTACTTAAAATATTTTTATCCTAGTACTCATAGCTTCGTAGGCCTCTGTATGCTTCTTTGGCAGAAACTCAACAGTCAGTAGTATATTGTATACTATTTGGTTTGGTTACTCTTTTGAAAGATCACATGTATTTAAATATCAGATAAGTGATACCAATAGACCCTGACATACATTCTTCTTCTTTTTAAATAGTGAAACTGTGTGTCCTTTGTTGTTCAGGTATCAGTGTTACAAAGAGCTGGCTGTCCTGGAGATCACCTCTTCCTTCTGAACCATATTCTTAGATGCCCGGCTGGTGTTAGTAAATGGGCTGTTCCTTTCATCCAGGTATGACAAAGAGCCTTCTGGTTCTGAGGGATATGAGAAGGAGATTTTGTTAAACATTTTTCTTGAAAAATTGCTTTAAAATAAAAAAAGGCTACTTAAAATATCGATATTTAAAAAAAATTCTTAAAATATATACTGTATGTATTTGTAGGAATTTTTGTTCTGAAATTTCACGGGCCACCTATAATTGCTGAAATTAAGATAGAATTGCAGTTCAGTTGAGTCAGGCTTGGTAGGTTCAGTAGTATTTAATTCTGTAAAATTTCTGTGCAGGAAAGCTCGCTAGGACTTTTTTCTGTAATATTCAACACAAGTTCCTTAATTTAATCCACCTCACACCATAGCTGGTACAGGTAAAATAGAGACTACCAGCATCTCAAAGTTCTTCAGTACTGGCAGAGATTCTGGTCTATGTGATCAGCTTTCATAGTCAACTTAGGTGTTGATTTTATGGTTTCTAGATTCTCTGCTGCTTGCCTTTGGTTGGTTTTGTTATTCATTGCAACCACTCAGATGGGCAGAAGCCAATTGTATGCCAAGTTCACCTTCTGCACATTAGGTTTTCTTCAGTATTTTTGGATTAAAACAGTGCTATTGTCTTTTGTCCCATATTGTTGTGTAAACTGCTCAGCTACTTCTGCTCTTTGAGTACAGCTGAGTCATACTGCTCGGTAACCCACGCGCTGTACTCTCAGGGATTAGATGCCAGCTCTATCTTTGTTTTCTTAGCTCCTCTTGTCAAAATGCTGGTGAATGAAGATGACGGATACTTGAGTTGTTGCTGTTCTACAGTATGCGTTTTCTTTTTCTGATTTCAGATCAAAGTGTTGAATAACCCATCAGGGATCTTTCATTTTATGCAGTCCCTTGCCCTGCTAATGTCTCCTGTCAAGTAAGTGTGGAAGAGCTTTTTGAAATAGAAATTGAAACGCTTCTGTCAAAGGATTGGCTTCCTAAATTGCCTGAAGAACTGCTAATGGCAGTGTCAGCATTCTAGAACATTGCAGATTTTCTTTGGCTTTGATGCCCTTTGTCCCAAAGTGGCCCTATTAACTGCTTACATATAAACGATAACCTTTTTGTGCCCTGCTTTTAGTGGTTTTGCCTCTTCTCATATATGTCATTGTGAAAGGTACTGTGGGGAGATGAAAAAGATTATCTATTTCTTAGAAGAAGAGATTTAGTGGCAGATGAAAAAAGACCCCAGAGATTTAAGTGCTAAATTGTGAAGCTATTATTGATGTATTGAGGAGAATAAAAAGAGTAGAATGGGGTAGTCAGAGAGGGTTCCAAGTGGTTGAGCTGGGGTAGAAGAAAGGAACGGATTTCAGTAAGAAGTTATAGAGGCCACCGTAGGTAGAGAGAACACTGAGCAATGGCCCAAAGTACAGGAAGGGATTGCCATGTGGAGGACAGGTAGGTCAGCTTGGCTGGAGTGAAGGGGTGTGTGGGAGATGGAAATAAAGTAGTTGATGAATAAGTAATTGAGTTTGATTACAGAAGTCCTTGGCATTAAGATACAGGTATCTAGATCTTATACAGTCTGGCCTTCGTAGCAATTGAGGATTTTTGAATGAGGGTAAAAGTTGTATTTAAGGAAGTTTAGGCTCAACTGGAGGCAGAAGTTATGCTTCTGCTTAACCGAATTTTAATTATAGACATGTGGCTCTCGTGGCTCTGGAACCCAGCCTGTCATCAAGAGGATACAGCCTGAACTGGGGAAGAAGGCAGAGTCTGTGTTTAGGTGACCTCGAACAGTGTTATTACCACTGGCTCTCAGGTGCTGGAAAGCCTGTCTGCCTCCAAGCCTGAGTGGGGGTAATGGTAGTGAGAAAGAAAGAAGGGGAACCTAAAGGTTATCTTCTCAGGAAAGGATTAAGCAGTTGACTAAATAAAGAAAATGTGGGAGAGTAGTAGTTCAGACATAACTTTATAGACCTCTGAGTCCAAGTAACCGAGAAGATATTGGCAGCCTTAATAGACAGAAAAGAACCGTTCTATAAGGAGGCAGATTTGAAATTCTTGAGCCATACAGTTGGACACATAGAAATGACATATACCAGTAGATACGTTGGGAACTTCAGGATTGGAGGTCCTCTAGTTGAAAAGCAGCACTGGAGTGGCAGAGCTGGAAGTTATGGAAGAAAGTTCCTGGTTAAAGGGATGACTTTTCAGGGTGAGGCCAAAGAAGAAGGAACAAAGGACTGAGAACCGAGTTGTGGTCTAAGAGAAGAAACTTTTTGTTGTACTTACTCATCGGGTCCAGCCAACACCTTGAGAAAGCCTGGCTGGTGGGAATTCCTCTCTCACTCCTGGGGGCTGCTCCTACATGGGTAGATATGATTTGACTCTAAGAAAAAGTTTTTGCAGTTAGATGTACTTGTTTTGCCTTCAACAAGCTTCTGCATTACCTGTGCATTATTCTTTTTTATTCAATAAAAGCATGTTTTTCAAAGTCATCTACCTGGCAGCACTCTGTAAGCCTAGTTAGAGTTAAGGTACTACAGCAGTCCATACGTATTGAGGTCCCTCTGTGTGTAGGAGCGGTGCTTGTATAACCGCTTTTCTGCAGTTCCTCACCATTACTAATTCAAAATGGTCATGGTCTCTATAACAAAATTAGTGACATCTTGGTCTTCTTGGGTTTTAGTCCTTATTTCTTGTTTACCAATTTAAACCATTTGAAGAGTAAGTTGGTGTCTGACTCTTCAGGGTGGGCGGGTGATCCAGAATGCACTTGTGTGGGCTTTCTATGGTTGTGATTGGAGCGATTTCGCTTATCCTTTAGAAATCGAGCAGAGTTCCTGTGCCACATGAAGCCCAGTGAGTGGAAGTCGTCCTCCTCCGGGCCTGCATCTGGGTCGTGGACACTAGTAGATGAGGGAGGAGAAGAGGTAACTTGTCACGTCTGCGTTATTTTGATTAATCACTTTTGAGCTCTTTTTATTTGCTGAGTATTGTTCTAAGCACTTTCCACATATTATCTCATTTAATTCCCTCAATGACCCTATGAGGCAAATACTGTTGTGATCTCATTTTATGGATGAGGGATAGTTTCCAGGGGGGTGAAGAAATTCGTTTCAAATCATATAGTCATTAAATGGTGGGCCCTCTGGAACCTTTTCTCTGAGCCAGTGTGCTGTGTTGTCACCCTTTTCTAGAGTATCTTCCTGTTGAGCTGAGAGAATTTGGAACCTGGAAATATCTACGTATTATGTAAACTTTGTATTAGGATTGTCTTTTTCGTAGTAACAATTTTCTGAGCTTGAGACCTCACATACAGATTATCCGAGTCTGTATAATAAAGAGCTGGAGCTTACCAAGGCTCTGCCTTAACTCTTACAAACTTCTTATTCAGATCTTTTCATATGAAAGGTAGAAGGTAGATCTCTATTTCTGGTGAGAATTTAATGGTAAAAATCTAATTTCTCAAGTTAACACTTGTACTTCCTACTGCACACATGATTAGTGTATTTGTAAGGAGATTTTCCTCTAGCTAGTTCTCAGCCCTACTGCTTTTTTTTTTTTATGGTCCAACTCCTGATTTGATATGCTTGTTCAAGATGGTCAGGGACCGGATTTACTAAAACTCCTCTTTAAAAGGAGTTTGAAGTTTGCAGAATGGACAGAAAGATAGCCATGACAGCTGTGAGGATCATGTCTGTGTAATTTCCCAGGTGTCACTGAGGAGTGTTGGGGAGCCATTCACACTCATTTTACTCTTTCTGGGACTTGGCAGGAGGTGACGAGGTGGTGGTAGATGATGTAGATAGGCAGACATCTTTCTTAGATTCTAAACATTCATCCTGGAGAGAACTTCTCAGGAGTTGGTACAAATTTGTCTATTAAAGATTGCCTTGGGCAGGTTTATTTATTTATTTTTCAACAGTGGTCTTTATTGACAGAGAAGTCTTTTTTTTTCTGGTAAGCTTTCTGCATTTAATCCCAGAGACAGATAATGATGAAGGACTCTGCAGTGGTGCCTGGCTTCTGGTTAGCACTCACTGAATACTGAGAACTCAAGAACTTGGGGAGTAGATGAAAATATTGGGACTTAGATGACTTAGAAAAGGCTGTGCTGAAGAAGGTGCTCTGGACTATCCACGTCTGGTTTCTTGACACTAGCTGTATATTAGAACCACCCTGGGCAACTTAAAACCCTTGCCCAGGCCTACACCGAGACATCCAAATGTTTAAAAGCCTCTCTGGAGATCTAATATACTGCTAGAGTTGAGAACTACTGCTATAAGAGTTTCTGAGGCTCTTGTTTGTTAGCCATTTAGGGCACATATAGGGTGAAAATGAAATTGTGAATGAATTACATCAGTCCCTTGTCGAAATCGAGGTGATAAATTCTTCAGGATCTCTGAATCTTTTTACTGCACTCCCTTTTGAATGTAGGATATCTTCGGATTCAAGTCAGCTTGGTTGCTAAGGAGCCTTCAGTGTTCTCTATCAAACAAAACCCCCTCCAAGATTTCCCCTATCTAATCCTTATGTATGACCACTGTTGTTTTTATCCTGCTTTTAGCTGCAGTGATTGATGACAGAACTTCAGTCATCCAAAGCAAATGGTAATTGCTTCTTAATAAGTCAGTTGAGTACAACAGTAGAATTCGATTTTGGGGCAAGAGACTTGTAGTTGAAATAACTTGGATTCTGGTACATGGTGCTTTAATTGATGTTGTTGAAGTCCGGAGCTTTATAGTAAGGTCCTCACTCTACAGGACTTTTAAAACAAATCTTCGGCATGGACATGTAATAAGAACAGTTTCACTCACTGAAGAATGGATATGACCCAGATACACATAAAATTGTATTCACAATTTCAGGGGATTTATAGCCTATCTATGAAACTGCTGTAAATCTCCACCTTGGAGAAGTCCATGAAGACTTATGAGAATAGCACACATGTACCATTGAAAGCTGACAGTTTAGCCCCTGTAACTGTAGACCATAGTATGATCTGGTCATGTGATTATGCATCTTTTCCTTTAGGATGAAGACCCTGAAACCAGTTGGATTCTCCTTAATGAAGATGACTTGGTTATCCTTTTATCACAGTTTCCATTTCATGAACTATTTCAGCATCTTCTTGGGTTTAAGGCAAAAGGTAAACTTATTTCTTTGTCATATGTGAAACTGGTGGTTGCAACTCAAACACAGGAACTCAGGAACTTTCTTTGTCATATGTGAAACTGGTGGTTGGAACTCAAACACAGGAACTCAGCATCAAGTCTTACATCTTGTGCAGGCTCCTAAATCAGGTTCCCCTGTGCCTGGCCATACTCTACAGAGATGATTGTATCATATCCTGGCGGGGCTTCCTTCCTTTCTCTTGTGCTTGTAATTTCCTACTTAGTGCTTAAGTGCAAAAGAAGTGACTAGCTAGCACATTTTCCAGCTTGAATAAACTTTTAAATTTGTACTTTGTCTCAAGTTTTCCAAATCACACCGACATAAGAGCCAGAGTAATGGGGATGCCTAATTCTTCATCTTGGCTTTGTTTCCTCATTGAGGTATCTATCTATATCCTTCGTTGTTTTTCCTTGGAAATGATAATTTTTTTCTTTTCTCTGTTTTTTAACTTCCAGGTGATTATTTACCTGAAACAACAAGACCTCAAGAGATGATGAAAATTTTTGCCTTTGCTAACTCATTAGTGGAACTTCTGGCTGTGGGGTTAGAAACCTTTAACAGAGCTCGCTATAGGCAGTTTGTGAAGCGAATTGGTTATATGATCAGGTAATACTGCTGTTGATACATCGTTTCTATGTGCTTTCACCGGTCAGGCAGATACAATGTATTTGGGATTACGGATGTTGTAGTGTACACCTCAGGTCTTATTTATCATAAAAATGAGAATTTTTTTTCCCCACCATCTATCAGATGTGACTTCTCTAAATGCTTCCAGTCAGAATATTTAGTTAATTATCTCAAATTTAACTGGTTTGTTAGAGCGATGGTCCTTTTTTGGCACCAGGGACTGGTTTTCCTATGAGAATATACTGCCTGATGATCTGAGGTGGAGCTGAGGCAGTGATGCTAGTGCTGGGGAGCGGCTGCAAACAGATAAAGCTTTGCTCGCTGGCTTTGCTTTGTGGCCGGTTCCACGGACTGGTTCCACGGACTGGTACCGGTCGTAGCGTAGGGGTTGGGGACCATTGTGCTAGATAATTGGTCTTGGAGTTTAGATCCTCAAAGTAGCTGCTGGGTTGAACTTGGCCAGAAAAACTGAACTTGGTCAAGGAACATGCAGGTTTTCCCCTTCCCTTGCCCTCTTCTCCTACCTTCTAGCTTTTGCCTGGGATTGTCACTTAGCTGTGGAAAATCAGCAATAGCTCTTTTGCATCATTGTTTCCCTGTTTTTTTCTCTCTTCTTATTCTAAATTATGCTAAATTACATTTAAAGAAAGTTGCAAAGATTTCATCAGTGGCCATTATATTGGAACTGGGAATACATTATAATTTATGTGAGTACAAATGGATTTATGCTGTTATTATTACATATAAATTTGAGAATATGTACTTCTTTTCATTGAGTTAATTTTATATCCTCTTTGAGCCATCAAGTTTTCTATCTTACTGGGTCATTCTCTACAGCATATAAATACGCTGACATTTCTTCCAACTTCCCTTTCCTCAAAAAAAAAAAAAAAAATCTCCAAAAAACTGTAGAACTTCTCCCCATTTTTGTTTCCAAGACAAAATTAATTTTAATTTATTTTAGATTTGTATCTATCAGCTTTACAAAGCCAAGTAAATGATGATAGGATGTCCTGAAAGGCTGGGGGTCACTTTTAAGCCTTAGAGAAAGCCTTCATTAGGGGTAATGAAAATGAGATGGTGGGAGGAGGGAGGGTGACTCAGGGAGTAATTTCTTAAAAGCTAAAAGCCTGTCTACTTATTATCAGAAGTCATAATGTTCATTTTCTGATTCTGCTTGGTAAATAAGGTAAAATTCGTCCTTGGGCTCACATGATTTAGGTTTACGTGATTGAGTGCTTACCGTGTGCCAGGACTATGCCTTCGAATTTTGTTCTCTCAGTAACTTTGTAGGAAAGACATTGTTATTATTATTGTTTTAAGATTGGTATACACTCTTTACATTATTATTTCTATGTAAATATTTGCAGCTGATTATTGTAGTATGTTACGATTATTCTTTGTTTCCCATCTGCGTACTTTTCTTTGTATTTGTCACAGATTCTTTTCTTACCTTCCAGTTGTAGAATAATTTTCCACAAGCTTCCTCTCCTCAGGTCATCTGTTGGCTCCAGCTGTTTTCCTTTATTCTTGCTGGAACTCTCTGCAATCAGGCTTTTCTCCCAGCACTTTCCAAACAGCTCTGAAAATGAAAGTCACTAAAGAACTTGGTGCTACGAACCCAATGGCCAATTCTAGGTCTTCATCCTGCTTTTCATTTTTCACATAGTTCACGGAGCAGCCTTTTTCACAGTTGGTACTTTCTCCTTAAAACATTTTCTTTGTTTGGTTTACAGGATACCACAGTCTCCTGGTTTCTCCTCCATTCCATTGGCTATTCATTTTCTGCTTTCTTGGTTATTTCATGTTTACCTCTCAAACTTCTTAATGTTGGAGGGCCTCAGGGCTCATTCCCTGGACCTCTTCTCTTTATCCGAAATTGCTTCTTGGGATCTCATCCATTCTTTAAATATCACCTAAGTACTGTTATAATTCTCATTGTTATAATTCCAGCCCATACCTCTCTCATAAGCTTGTATATCTAGCTGCCAACTCAGCACCTCTACTTGGATGACTCATGAACATCAAAATTTAATATTCCCTAAGTGAACTTACTCTTGCCTCCTCCTAAACTATTCCTTCCACCGTCTTCCCAATTTTACTAAATGGCAATTTTATTCTTCTGGTTGCTTGGGCCAAAACACCTGGTGTCATCCTCGACTTTTCTCTTTTATACCCCATAACAGCCAGTTTTACCATGTCTATCTTAAAACGCCATCTTTTATCAAATTTAAAATGACACCAATTCTGAAGATGTATTCTGTGTGTCACTAAGAAAGAATAAAATACTGCCAAATTGTGGTATGCCATAAATTTTAACAAATATCTCGGTTGCAGAGATTAAAGTGTGAAAGACGTGCATTCGTTTGAGTCAGTGAAGCGTGTTCTTTCCAGAATCCTGTTTCTCACCACCTTCACTGCTACCATCCTAGTTCATTCTTAGATTTTTCTCCCTGGGTATCACAGTAACCCCCTCATTTTTCTTCCTGCTTTTGCCCTTGCTCCTCCCTTCATCCTGCACCCCCTTATTCTCCCAACAGCCAGTATTCCCTGTAAATAGTGAGTCAGCTCATGTCACTCGTCTGCTGAACACTCCGCTGCTCCCAGTCTCATTCAGAGTAAAACCCAAAGTCTTCACAGTGGCCCTTTATGGTCTGGTTTCCTGTCACTTTTCTGATTTCTTCTCCAGTCATTATCCCTCTCACTCATTTTGCTTTAGTGTTTGAGCTGCCTTGCTGTTTCTCCAACATACCAACACACCTCAGAGCCTTCACACTGGTTGTTTCTTGTACGAGGATGCTCTTTCCTTAGATGTCCCTGTGACATCTTCTGGTCTTCAGTGAGGACTTTCCCCTTCCCAGCCAACTCCCCTCCCACCACCTCCAGTGAGACTTTATTCCCCTCTCCTACTTACTTTTCTCAATGTCACGTATTACCATGTGACAGACTATTTTATGTCTGTTAGCCCTCCACTAAATGTAAGCTAGCTCCAGGGGTTAGAGTCCCCCTCAATTGAATTCCCTTCAGAACCTAGAAGATAGTAGATACTCAATAAATTAATATAAATTACAATTAATATAAGTTCATTATATTTATAATAATAATTTATTAGATAATATAATTTAACATAAATATAATATAATTAATAGAATTCAAACATAATACAAAGCTGCCGATTAAGCACGTTAACGAACGGTGCTGTATTGTCTTTCCTCCTGCTCAGGATGACACTTGGTTATGTGAGTGACCATTGGGCGCAGTATGTGAGCCACAACCGAGGCTTGGGGTCGGCCCTGGATCCCTACTCCATGGAGAAACTACAGGTTGAATTTGATGAGCTGTTTTTGAGAGCTGTCCTGCATGTGTTGAAAGCCAAAAGGTACGAATATGATGATAATAGTTGAAATGTGACTCCCTGGCTCATGAGAAGGACTGACGAGAAAGCGTTCACTCTAGTAGATTTCTCGGAATAATGTCTTAGTGTATTTCATCTATTTCCTGTTAGTTTCCTTATCTATAGTGTTGACTGAAATAATCTTTCAGATTTCTTTCTGTCTTAAGATAACTAGATTCTGATCTCTCAGTTTTGCCACCTCTAGACTTTTGGGGTAGCCTTGAGCTGGGGAGGGACCGTATTTCACACCCATCCCTGCTGCCTACAGTGAGGCAGAGAAGTGTTCAGCTGACTTGGTTACTCAGGTTGTCCTACTGTGAGAGTTTTATGGTCCAGGACGGTCATGGGTCCAGGTCCCCTGTCCTGGCTGTGTAAATGTTGTCTTCTAATCACTGTCTTTGCTGCTGCTTGCAGCCTAGGTTACATTTGAGGCAGAGGCCGGGGCACAGCAGTGCACCCAGCACTCTGAGCTTCTGTCTAAGTGTGGGAACGGATTCTGCCGCAACATTGTGCCCTCCGCTAGGGTGTGAGGGCCCGCCTCCAACCCCGCTCAGCTCCACTCATGAACTGCTAGCCCCTCCACACCTTTCCCTTCTTCTGAGCTTTCTACACTCTTTTAGCCTCTTAACCTCATCCCATGTTTTAATTGTGTGTTGTGTAGTGGGTTTGAGTCCTAGTCTGCCATTTGCTATTCCTTTGGGCCTGCTGCTGGGGAAGGGTCTTCCATCTCTGATCTCCTGTCACTGATTCTTGTGCTTGCTTAGCTGAGAGGGAAAGCTCTCGCCACAGTTACTTACTAGCTTTTATATTCTGAGCCATGAACCATCTTGTAATATTATATATGTAGTTCACAAAGGTGATAATTGTTTTAAACTTTAAGATATTGAGAACTATTATTTTTTAATATAATTTATTTTAGGAAATTTATTTTAGGGAACAAATTATATGAGAATCAGATATATAAGGCCATGAAATTTAAATTTATTTGGCACTCTAATGGAAATTTTTGACAATAGCTATCTCCCAACCTAAAAGAAAACAAACCAACACTGAAAGAGAGACAGCAAAAACCTAAGCTAGACTTACTGCATGTCTGTCGTATAGGAAATTTCGTAGCCTGATATATATATACTCTCTTGTGACATTATGTTAAGGCTTCTACTATGTCCCCTAATTGTTTTGGGATCCATTATATAAGAGCGTTGGGTGCTATGTAAGATGTTAGGATAATTATTTAGTAAGATAGAAGCCTGGCCTACCTAAGCTTACAGAAGTTTCTTCAGTTTTTGCTTAGGAGTCTAGCTGTTGCTTTTCAGAAGCTAGACCAGTGGTGGTTTAGGCCACTAGTGGTGGTTTGGGCTACTAGTGGTGGCCCTTAGAAGTGGGTTAGGCATATACTATTTAACCTCTGTCTTTTTCTCTTAATAAGCTTTGTTTATTTTTAATTAGTCAATT
The DNA here is from genome assembly GCF_902729225.1 of Pteropus medius. Lineage (NCBI taxonomy): Eukaryota > Metazoa > Chordata > Mammalia > Chiroptera > Pteropodidae > Pteropus > Pteropus medius. Next base: position 21,309,243 of record NW_024340849.1, read on the forward strand.
TATAGTTTTGCCTATAGTTTTGCAACAATATTACATGCCTCCCTATTTTAATTCGATTTTTTTTTGAGATAAAATTTACATAGCATAACATTTTAATAAACATTTATTTAGAGTTGTTTTTGTGATACTGGTTTAGGTACTGTAATTAAAATATAAGACTTAGTTTCCATACCTCTTTATACAAAGATAAACAAAACTTGGTTTCTGTTCTCAAATCGTTGCGGTCAAGTATGGATGGAATTCTGTAGTAGTGCTGAGGGGAGGGCTTCACAGTGGGAGAGCTGGTGGCTTGGAGGAAGCAGTTTCTCCCCAGGCTTGTCCAGGAATGGTCTAATTCTGAATGCAGAGAGGGCTCTGGTTGGAAACATGGGTCTGTGCTATATTGTGGAAGCCTTTGAATCCAGGACTTCTTACCAGAGCAAAGGGGTCTGTCTGTCTGCATGTGTTTGTCAATGAGGTGTGTGTAGATTTTGCAGCAAAGAAAGTAAGGATTCATTTTAGAGTTGCAAGTCCTGGAAACACAGGTGACCTATGCTCTCAGAAACCTGGCTCTCTTAGGGTGTCTTGAAGGGGCAGATTATATAGCGAAAACTCTTAGTCATGGAAACTAAGAGAGTTGGGATCATGGGCACTACTGATTGGATGGGGGTTGGGTATTTGATCTAGTGTCTCTCCTGTTCTAGAATCAGCTATGGTGTCATTCTGTCTGGTCCCATGGCAGATGGGGATGTTCTGTCTTGATGGGCCTGGGGCTGAATGAAACACACCTGAAGCTAGGATGTTATCTATAGTATAACTGAAACTTATTGTCCTTGGGATCATAGACCTGAGGCTTTATTCTTAAAAGATTTAACACTGGCAGGAACCTTATGTTCTAAAGCTTAATGATTAAGAGAGTAGGCATACAAAGGTAGAAGGATAAGGGCGGAAAAAGCAAGTGAGTCACAATGTCATTATACTAGACAAAGCCTGTTTGAATAAAAGAAAAAGCTGTCTTAAAGAAATGAAGTCTATGTGCGGTTACAGGCTTAAGAGCAGAGTCATTGGAGGGTTTTTGATTCCCCTCCCATGCACTACACATGTACCTTTATGTGTGCTCAGGCACACACATCCACGTCTGTGCAGCCTGTCACTCAGGTCTTAAAAGGATTTTTGATTCAAAACCCAGCTCTGCTTACTACTGCCCTCTCTGTGCCTTAGTAGCCTCATGTGTGAATCGGGGATAATATCAATAATAGCACTTGGCTTGATTTTAGTGAAGATGGAATGAAATGGTATATATATATATATGATGCAGTGATCAGAACAGTGCTTGGCACAGACTAAGTGCTTTTTGAGTATTCCTGTTATTGTTATCATCCTCGAAGTGTTTATGATGGAAGGAAGCATGTTAGAAAAATTGCTGTCGTGCAATTTCAGAATTGTGTTGTTTTTCTGTCAGAGCTAAAGCTTCACCTGCTTTCTCAGTGTGGTGAAGTCGACTGATACATAAAATTATTCCCGCTCTTTTTAAAACACGCAGACTTGGCATTTGGCTGTTTATGTCGGAAATGCCCTTCGGGACGCTGTCGGTGCAGATGCTCTGGAAGCTCTTCTACCTCATGCACCAAGTGGAGAGCGGGGACCTGGGGACACTCTGCGCTGCCCTCCCGCCCGCCGAGTGCAAGCAGCAGCTCCAAGGTACAGCCTTGCCGAAATGCGCAACGTCCACCTGCTCTTACCTGTGCACCTTTTCTCTTCCTTGCTTTCTTCTCTTTACTTTTAGAAATGCTAAGAGAGAATGTGCTACTCAGTGTACTCATGTGATAATTTTGAAATTCGGGAGACTGCTTTGTGGTTTTTGACTTATTAGAATGATAATTCCAATTTTCATTATTCCAGAAGTTCTCTGGATAGTAATTCCTATTACAAACCCAGTCTGGGCATGGGAAATGAAAACTGGCTTGATGAATGCCCCATGGAATTTGAAAATACAGAAAATTTGGTGTAGTACCTTCGATTTCTCAAATGCATAAACATATGAAAAGAATTGTTGGCTCGTTGCCTTCTTACTGTGAAAATTTGCATCAGAGGAATGTATTTTCTAAACAGACTCTTTTTCCTCCCTTCTTGCCACTTGCCTTTGCAGGGTTTTGTTTTCTGTCACTTATTGCAAATCTGTTTGCCAATTATGCCCCCTAGTGACAATATGTAATATTGCTTACATAGCATCCTCAGAAACAGGCATAACATACAGTCACATTCATCAATATTTCAGTCATGGTTGAAGTTAATGTCTTGCCCAAAATTTTCATTTATTGTCAAATGTCTTTTGTTTCGAATGCTATGTTTTTGCTGAGTGATTTACCAGTCTTAGCAGTTTTCATTAGTAGGGTTGTCGTTCATTTGCCTGACAATTACCAAATAGCTTCAAGTATGCCTTTGATGTCTTGCCTAGTGACAGTAGTACTGCTTTGCAGTTGACAGAGCACTTCACCAGTGCCATGTCATTTACTCTTAAATAACTTTTTGAGAAAGATGAGGAAACTAAGGCTTGGAGATGTTAAATGTCGCCTCTGAGACTACATTCTATATATAGTTGGAATTTTATCTGACCCAGCCTGCTTCCTGATGCCTTTTATTTAAAGCAGGAAAGGAATGTAATAACATGTATATCTCCTGTATACATGGGAAAGACCCCGGAACACTGAGTAACTCCAAACAGAGCCTTTGTATCTTTAAAATATTTCTAAATGTCTTTTAATTTCATATCTTCTCTCTCTTTGGAAAAGTAATTAAAGTGATATGTATTTACTCTTTCACCATTTTAATTTTCTTGTTATGAACTTGCAGACCCAGAACATTTTGTGAACTTTGCAAAGTGTCTTTCTTCCATGAATAGCTCTGAAGAGATTTGCCTTCTGACTACATTTGCTCAGATGGCTCAGGCCAGGAGAACCAATGTGGATGAAGACTTTGTAAAAATTATCGTTCTGGAGATATATGAGGTTAGAACATTAAGTTGTCAAAGTCAGCTAAAAAATATTTTCTTTCGTATCATCCACCCATTGATTCTTTTGGATTGCTTTTAAAAGAACACGAATCCTGTGTACTCTCTGCACTTATGGAAGGAACTAGAGAATCAAAGGAATATCATTTTGCTATAAAGAATATTGAAAATACGAATCATACCCATTGCATTCCGCCCTCCTATTTCTCAAATTTAGAAAAGTTTTAACATCGAAGGGACTATTTTGTTGCTACTTTAGAATATACTTTCTGAATCCAGCACTTGAAGTCATTGTTGCATAGTAGGTCCCTTCCTCTCCATCCCACCTTCCAGCTTCAGGGTAGACACTTTGTTCTCTGAAGTTCTTACATCTTTTTGAACATGGTGTAAACTGAGACTCAATGTGAGATTCTATTTTACCTAAAAATGTCCTAAATAGTTATGGGAATGAATTTTGACAGATAATTGGTATTAAAAGTGCCATTTCCACTTCTTCCCACTTTTAGGTATCTTATGTCAATCTGTCCACCAGAGAGACTTTTTCAAAGGTTGGTCGAGAGCTTTTAGGTACCATCACAGCTGTCCACCCTGAGATAATTTCTGTCCTTTTGGGTAGAGTTCAGGATACCATCGATCAGGTTGGAATGGTAAGAGCACTGATTTTGTTTGTTTGTTTTCCATTTTTTTACTTTTAAATCTTGGAGTAATGGAGCAATGGGAAAAATAGTAAGGTTGTTAGGAATGACTTAGTAATGAGCACAACAGGATACAGAGAACATTTATTGTGTCCCAGGCTCTGTGCCATTCACCATGCCTGCTTGGGATTAGCTGCTGCTTATAAAAAGTTGTGTGTTTTTGTTTTTTTTTTAAATCTCAAAGTGACCTTTCTACATCCTTCAATAATAGATTTTTACTTTAAACAATTAAAGCCTATGGTTTATTAACAGTTTCTATTTCTAATTTTGTTTGGCTTTTATAATTCTTATATTTTATACTTGGAAGAAACAACCCTGATTGAAACAAGGCTCTGTTTAAATTACAGAAAAGAAAAATTAAAAGCAGTAATTTAAGTTGAGCAAGACACATATAGTTTATTTCTGTCATTTGTCACAATTACTTTTGTAATCTTTATGTAGTTTTTGCTAACAGCTTTATTGAGATACAGTTCATATGCCATGCAATTCATCTATTTGCAGTGTACAAGTCAGTGGTTTTTAGTATATTCACAGATATGTGCAGCCATCACCACTGTCGATTTTAGAACATTTTTATCATCTCAAAAAGAAACCACATACCCTTTAGCTATCACACTCTATCCTTCTATTCCATCCAGCGCTAAGCAACCACTAATCTATTTTCTGTCTCTACAGATTTGACCATTCTTCACATTTCATATAAATGGAATCATACAATATGTGGTCTTTTGTGACTGGCTTTTTTCATTAGTGTGTTTTCTAGATTCATCCATGGTGTAGCATGTGCTTCATTCCTTTTTATGGCCAAATAGTATTCCATTGTATGGATGTACCATTTAAAAAAACATACATTTAATGAAGATTTTCCTAATCATCTATAATGTAGCTTTAATGTGTGAGTTTTTCTAATGGCAGATAGTAATGTGTAATAATTTCAAGAGGAATGTTTATAGTGATTGTATTTTTCTGTGGGCCATATTGATAAGGGCCCTTCCATCTGATAGTCAAAGTAGTATAGATGACATAACTATCATTGCTTAATCACATTCGTAAGTGGGCAGATTCCAATGAAAGATTGGTGTATGAGACTTTTTACCTAAATAAAGAATAAATGATATGCTTTCCTTGGAAAAGTACAAGGTACTATTTTTTACATTAAAAAATTAATTGTGGTAAATTTAACACAAAATATGTCATCTTTTTAAGCATATATTTTAGTGGCATTGAATATATTCACATTGTTTTATACCTACCATCATCATCATCCACCCACAGAACTGTTTTTTATAAAACTGAAACTCTGTACCTATTAAACAGTAACTCCCCATTCCCTTCTCCCTCCACATTCAGCCATTGGCAGCCAACATTCTACTCTGTTTCTATGAGTTTGACTACTCTAGGTTCCTCATATAAGTGAAATCATACAGTATTTATCCTTTTGTGACTGGCTTATTTCACTTAGCATAATGTCCTCAAGGTTTATGCATGTACAGCATGTATAGGAATTCCCTTCCTTTTAAAGACAGTAATATTTTTTTGTATGTATATACCACATTTTGTTTATCCATTCATCCATTAATGGACACAGGTTGCTTCTACCTTTTGGTTCTTGTGAATAATTCTGCAATTAATATGAATGTACAAATATCTCTGTTTTCACTTCTTTTGGGTATGTACCCATAAGTAGAATTGCTGGATTATATGGTAATTCTATTTTTAATTTTTCTATTTTTTTATTGTTTTCCAAAGTGATAGTACATGGTACTTTTTAAGAAAAACATTGTATCCCACTGAGATATGATTATATTGAGATGAAGGCCCTTCATATGCAATACGTTTTTAGTCGGTCCCTTTTGAGTGATCATCTAATGGAATGAATTCCAAAGAAATCTACTGTTGGTCATATGATTCTTTCAGTTAGATCGAGCTCATGGCCTTTTTCTCTCAAACGTTTTTCTAGGTTTGGCCACACTTACATTTTTAATTTGACTGTGATACTTCTAGTAGTAAATTGTGCCCAGAGATACACTTAATTTTAAGTGAAAAAATTGGGAGCATTATGTTTTTTAGAGCACATCTGAAAGATGCCTCCATTTTTTGTTTATACATGTGGTTACTTTGTGCTCTGTGAACTTGCTGACATTTTTGGAGGAACTTGTTTAAAACCCCTATGCCTTTAGATAAATATGATAACTTAAAATATTTTTGCTGTCTGGATTCAAGACCTTAAGCTAGTCTGGAATCAGACCCTATCCCTAGAATCTGGGAATAAGCTGTTGTCAGGGCCCTAAACTTTCACTGACACACTCGGAGTGTGTTTAAGGACAACTTTTCTGTTGTAGATGCTCTGCAGGAGAGGATAAATCCTATATGGTACAGATGTGTAGAGATTGCTTTCCGTTGGGAATAGTTGTTGATAAGGGCCAAGATCTTTGGTAGATCCCAAAGGATAGAACACAGATAGTTTTGATAACAACCTGCAAATTGATATCTTGTTTTTCTATTGTCCTATTTTATAATTTCAAAGATGGGCTCACTTTAGAGGACATATTCTGTTTTGTTACTGAAATCCATGTATCTTTCTAACACTCTTTAAATAAAATTAGTGATCTTTTGACTTTGAGTGAAAGCATGACTATATTAAAATATACTATTTAAATTCTGCTTTGTTGACAGTTATTAGAATTTTTCTCCCTAATTATTAGGTCTTGCATTTCTTTTTCTTGCCTTATTGCATTGACTATATCCTTTATTATAGTATCGAATAGACGTAGTGACTGTGGAAATCCTTGCCTTGTTCCTTATCATAGTGGAAAGGGTTCAGAAATTCACTATTAAGTATAATTTTAGTTGTGAGTTTTTCATTGATGCTCTATATTAGGCTGAGAAAGTTTCTATTTCTAGTTTGCTGAATTTTTTTCATAAATGGTTATTCAGTTGCTTTTTCTCCATCCATTGAGATGATCTTAGGATTTTTATCCTTCTTCTATTAATGTGGTAACTTTACATTGATTGGTTTTCAAATGGTGAACCATCAGTTTCCTAGAATAAAAACCACTTGATCATGGTGTATTATTTTTTTTAATGTATTGCAAGATTCAATGTGATAGTATTTTTATGTTGAGAATTTTACATATATTCATGAGGGATATTAATCTGTAATTTTATTTTCTTGTTAGGCATTATTTTAAGGTTATGTTGACTACATAATATTAGTTGGGAAGCATTCCCTCGTCTGTTTTTTGAAAAGAGTTTTCATAATGTTGTCATTTATTCTTCCTTGAATGTTTGATAGAGTTTACCATTGAAATTATCCAGGTCTCAAGTTTTCTTTCTGGAAGATCTTTTGAAATTTTTAAGCAGAAAAGAGAACTGCTTAGATTTTTATTTTTTATGAGTCAGTTTTGGTAATTTATGTTTTTAAAGGAATTTTTAAAAATCTAACTAGTTGAATTTATTGGCGCAGAGTTGTTGGTAATATTCCCTTGTTAACTTTTTAATGTACTTAGGGCCTTGATAGCCTCCTTTCATTCTGGGTGGGCAGATATATGCTATACCATTATTTTATGTAGCTGAGATAAATTCTTTTCTGAGCAGATCTCATTGCTGTACTCATTGACTTAGTACCATCATTGTGCTCCTTCTGTCAGATACAGGATAAAGGATTTGTTATTTTAAAAATTACTATTTTACCATTTTATTCAGAATATTCAAAAATTTTATTAATAAATCCACATGAAAATTTAAGTATACACACACATACACACAAAGGAAAAGAAAGATATTTTAAAAATTCATTCTGCTGTTCTTTCAAATTTTGTTTTGTATCCCATGTAGGAACCTGAAAAATGCTGGCATGTATGTTCTAGATCTGTCTTGTTTTATATAGTAGCCACTAGGCACACGTAACTGCAGAGCTTTTGAAATGTAGCTAGTCCAAATTGAGACTCACTGTAAGTGTAAAATACTCAAAGACTTAGTATGAACAAAAGAATGTAACATATCAATGATTTTTTTGTAATGATTACATGTCGAAATAATATTTTGGACATATTGGATTAAATAAAATATATTATTAATGTCACTTGTTTCTTTTGACTTTTAAAAAATGTGATATTAGAAAATTTAAAGTTACACATGTGGCCTGCATTATATTTCTATTGGATAGCACTTTTTTGGAGATTATAAATGAATTGCTCTTCTGATCAGTTTCCCTTAAAGCAAACTGTATTAAGTGAACCCAGATTTATCTTAATTTGCACACATGGATATGTTATTTAAAAAGTGGTGCTATAGAATTTTTGTAAACAGGATTTTAAAAACTTTATATTATAGAATTTCAGAGATATATAAAAGTAGAGAATAATATAATGAATTGCTGTGTATCCAATATCCAGTTTCAACAATGACCAGCTCTTGGTTGATCTTATTTCATCTTCACATCTACCGACTCCTTTCCCCTCCCTAGATTGTTTTGAAGCTAATAGAAATATCGTGTTAAATGCCATAGAAGAAATAATTATTTAAAGTGATAACTCTTTTATCATGATTTATCACGACTTTAAATTTGGGTCTTAGTATGGTGATTTTCCTAAGCAGAAGTATACCAGTTTACATATTGAAAAAAGATTAGCTTTTATAAAGTATAAAAATGTGCTTTTGGTGTATCATTAGTTTAAAATTCATTTGATTTGATTGTCCATTTCATTTGTCTAAAAATGAAACCAAATCCCTCTTTTGGAGAAAAGTTTTGCAAGCAGTTTAATAATGTAGTATTGTAGTAATATAGAATTGTCCCTAAGTTTTGATTTTCATTATTATCATTTTCTTTTTAATCAGGTCTCTTTATATTTGTTTAAAGAACTGCCTTTGTATCTTTGGAGACCTTCTGCCTCTGAGATAGCTGTGATTCGGGACTGGTTATTGAATTATAACCTGACAATGGTGAAGAACAAATTGGCTTGTGTTATTCTAGAAGGACTGAATTGGGGATTTGGTGAACAGGTATGTGTTAAAACCATTCCCTGGAGACTGGGAGGTTCTGCATGCATCAGTTTCAAAGAAACATTTTCTCAAAACGTAAACATTTCCGAGTATCATTGGCAAGGTCTGCAGATTTTTTTTTAGCTCTGTCAGAGTTTAGGATCTTCTCTTTAGGATCTTCTCTCAAAAGCAGAAGTATACCAGTTTTGCAAAGCGAGCATCCTCTGAATATAAATTGTTGATGCACATTGAAAATTCTTCCCCCTTTTTAAGGACTATTTATATCTATTGATTTTTCTCTGGTTATTTACTACAATTCCTCCTAATTGCCTTTCCTGCTTCTGGTCCTTTTTCCTCCTGCGTTTTTTTGTCTTGCATGTCACTACCACATTTGTCTTTCAAAACACTGAGCATTAGTTAAGAGCCTGAGCTCTGAGCCAGTCTGCCTGGATTCTGATCCCAGCTCTGCCACCTTCTGGCTGTGTGACCCTAAGCAAGCTTCCTGATCTCTCTAGGCCTTAGTTGCTCATCTCTAAGCATTGATATTAATGAGCTTGCTTTACAGGGTTGTTGTAAAGATTCAGCAGGTTAGGACTTATAAAACAGTTTTTGGCACATCTTAAGTACTCAGTGGTGGTAGTTTTCATTAATAATAGTTTATTATTATGAAGGGCTTGCTACCTATCATATGTCTCCAGAGATGCCCGGTCAAGTGATTTTGACTGTTAGACCTTTCCTGCCTCTTTACCCTAGACTTTAGTAGATTGCTCTTTGGTCAAAATATTTAAACATTTTAAAGGGAAAATGGGAGAGAACTCAGCCCTCTCCAGCTGTCTGCCAGTTTTTGTTCTGAGCAAGTCACTGGGTCCTCTCAGCCATTGAATGTGGTTTCGTGGCCATGACCCCTGTTATACAGTTGAGGAAACTGAAGCCAGGGAGCCTTTCCCTCTGGATGTCCCCGACCACGTGGGATTGCCCATGGGTTCATCTGGGTCTTCTCTCACTCACTTGCTGGTGAGTGAATGCTGCAAGGGGCTATTCACCACCTCCACATTCTCTGACTTATGAATGAAACCCCCAGTCCCCTCTCTCCCAGAGAGCTGGATGTGAGTGTCTCCTTGCTCCTTTTTTAAAGCTAGAAAAGTCTTCTGTGAGACAGTTAAGGGGTGTATTTCTTCAGGCTGCAGGGGTAGACTGGGTGGGAAAATTGATAGGCAGCTTCAAGGTCCTGAAGGAATATTTTGCCTGTGTTGTTGATTATTTTTTTTATATGTTAGAACAAGAAAAGAGAATATAGACTTAATTTATTAAGTATCTCCCTGTTTAGTAATTATTAAACATCTTTCTGACTTGTGGCAATGCCCTTAAACTTATAACCCAAAGTTCTTATAGAGATTCTAGGATGGGGGAGGGGCTTACGTTCAAAGATACCTTTTATGTCTGGGGTCTGGGACGACTCAGGTTCAAACCTATCTAGGTGCAGTGTAATGGTTCTTTAAGATTTCAATTTCTTTTCTTGTCATTTTATAACTTCATTATTAGGGGATGTGATTTTTGGAAAATTTAGCTTTTGTATCCAAGATCCTTTTTTACTTTTCTGTCTAGTCTTTTGGTTCAGAAGTATATTTAAAAAATGAAGATATCGTATTGTGATTATTTTTCTTTTTGATAGGGTACACTTCATCTGGATCAGGAAGTCCATGCTGAAGTGGCTTTAATGATTCTTGAAGCATATCAGAAATACCTCACACAGAAGCCATATGCTGGGCTTCTTTCTGAAAGTATGAAACAGGTATTTCCTTCTCTTATGTATTTTGAACATGCATCTTTATTATAAGTGGCCTGGATGGATGAAGTTACAGTATTTACTGTTAGGTTTCCTAATAACATTTCTGGCAATTTAAGATACTGAAATCCAGTTCTGTGGTGGGATAAAGATTTTTCTTTAAGAAGTAGCCTACATATTGCCATTTTAATTTTGTGGGATTTGTGCTGGACCTTATACTGGCCCGGGCGAACTGACTGAAAATTTCAGGAACTTTGCAGGCCAGGTTGTTAACCTGTTAGTAGGTTGAAATTGACCACGGTGGGAGTGTTTTTGCCCCCAAAGGGTTGTTAAACTTATTTACTGGTATACCATTGTGTAGCAACTTTTATATTATTACTCTTTTGCTTGAGCTGACTCAGATGCACTAGCAGCTAAGCAGAAGTGGTCACTATGAGTGAGAAGTTGCTTTAATTTAGTGTTGCGAACACTGAGTACCAGTAAGTGATATGTTTTCTCTTTTGAGGGCATTGTTGATCACAAAAGAAGGTGGGTGGGTAAGTCTGCTTATTTAATGTGTATGTGACTAATGTGGTTTAAAATAAATAACTGTTTTAGGTTTCGTATTTGGCCAGTATTGTTCGGTATGGAGAGACACCTGAGACCTCATTTAACCAATGGGCCTGGAACTTGATCTTGAGGTTAAAACTGCACAAAAACGATTATGGAATGAAGCAGAATTGTCCAACTGTTCCTTTCTCCAGAACTGTGCCTGACATGACAGAGTCACCCACGTTTCATCCTCTCTTAAAAGCTGTCAAGGCGGGCATGCCCATTGGCTGTTATTTGGCCTTAGCTATGACGGCTGTGGGCCACAGGTACATTGTTTGGGCTGAACCTCTAGGGTTGCTGATTCTTGTAGCCAGTTATTCTAGAATCTCATCTTTCATACCCCAATGTCTGAGGCTTCCGTAAAACCTATCTAGGAGTGATCAGGGCCAAACCATAAGCCTTGACTATTCAATAGCTTATCAAGGGGAAATGGTGCACAAATTCAGATAAGGCAGATTTGTACTAGAAAATCCCCTTGTTACATAAGAAGAGAGTTATCTCTGTCACCCAGAGTGGAATGTGCATGTCAGCAGTAGATGTATTCTCTTCCTTAGAGTAATGATCAAATAATTGGTCACCTGTACTAAATTTTAAAGTGATGGCAGCCCAATTCCAGTTCCTCAGGTAAGGGGCTAAACCTGCCAAGGGGAATTAAATGCCTGATGAGGTCACATGCCTCTCTGGTATAAGCCCATAGCTGTCAGTACTTCTTCCACTGGAGCATTGATCACACCATATTTTTGTTGTCTGCTTTATCTTATCAGGGATTTTCTCTGAGGTTAGGACTAAGGAACTGTGTTTGTCTTGTGTTACCATTTTATCTCTAGTGGTGAAGACTGTATCTGGTGCAGTAAGTAAATGAATGAATGCATTCTTAGGTGCTTAAAAATCCTTTTCTTTAGGATTATTTTCCTATGATATATTAATTTTTTCTAGCCTGTCCATTTTCTAAAAACCTCTATACTTTCTGATTATTGTGTTTTAGACTCACCGTAACACCTTTTTAGCATCCCGGTTTCAATATCTTGTTCCACATTAAGTATATTTTCAGGGGATGCCAGTTGTCCTATCAGGGGTTAGTGTTCAGCTTTGTGCTATGAATTAGGAGAGATACAGAATTGTTAGATAGCTGCCCTCAGGTTATTGAAAGTTTAGTGGCGATGGTAGACATAAAACAATTGGCAGTACTGAAGATGTGGATGATATGTATAGAGCAGTGTTTCTCAACCCTGCTGCTCTTAATCACTTTTGGAGTGATTCTCAAAATGCCAGTTCAGGGAATAGGGTGAGAACCCTGATCTAATTGGTCTGGAGGACAGTTTTCCAGATTATTTTAATGTACAGCCTAGATTGAGAACCACTCAGTATGAGCAGGAAGAATTTAAAGGAAAGAGAATCATTAGAGCAGATTACCTTCAGGGAGGAGCTAAGCTTTGGAGAGGAGTCTTAATTAGAGAAGGTATCCTAGGCTAAGGAGCAGAGTGGTGATCAGTGCTCATAGTGTTGAAGATTCAGCCCAAGGGCCATCCCCTCCCACCCTGCAGCACATGTCCATTCTGAGCAGCACACTTACTGTACTGTAGTATAATAGTTTATCTCTTCTCCTTGTGGACTGCGTGCGCCTTCAAGGTAGGAACATTATCTCATTCATCTTTGTACCTCCAGAACTTGCACTTAGTAGTTATTTGATTTAATGAATGTGGGAAGGAGTACCAGGTGTCTGAGGGGGCAGGAGAAGAGGTGGGGAAGTGATAAAGAAACACTCCTGACCGAATAAAGCCTGTGGTTCATGTTGGTGAATAGAGGTGATCGGGTAGGTCAGTAGGGCCAAGTTTTGGGCAAATTCGAAGGCCAGGTGAAAGGATAGAATTGATCTACCGGGAAGGAGAGAGATGTTATATAGGCCTTTGGAAGGCACTGTCCTTTGTTTTCAGTAGCTCTAGTGTCATTCATAGTTTCCTGTATCTCAGGATACTTGTCTTTAAAATGGAAATAATAGTATTGGATTTTATGAAGTTTTAGTGAGTTATATAATACATTAAACATGCTTAGAACAGAGTCTAGCATGTGGATTCTTTGAATGTACTATTTTGAACTTGTTTCATGGTTTCTCTAATTTCTTTATTTTGAGACTGTAGCTCTTCATTCACTGATACTGCTACAGGTCCTCTCTAAAGATTAGACTTGTTTAATGCTAATTACTGAATCCTGAATGGGAGTGAGGGTGAGGATAAAGGTTTCTCTCCAAGGCTGAGCTTTAGTGTAAAACTCCACTGTGATCATCTGGGATGAGTGTATACCCTAGAACTAACTTAAGGCAATTTTACGAATGGACTTGAGGTTTGGGGTAGATTATGTAAGGACATAAGTTGTACATGAATGTAACATTACAGATAGTTCAGAGTACAGTAGTCAAAAAATTACCCAGAATCTTTCTACCTTATATAACATTGTTTTTGTTATTTTTTTGGTTATTTTTATGTAATATTTTTCCTTTGATCTTTTGAGTTAATAATGTATGTATAATTTCATATATTTTCTGTTTTTTACTTTTAATATTGTAAACATTTTCCTTATGGCATAATATTTGCACGGTTACTTTTATTTTTTGAAATGATTTTTCCCCCTAGAATTGAAGCAGTATCACCAAATTTTAGAATTAGGAAAATGGAGGAAAAGCCACTCGCATACACTGCTGCAACACAATGAGCATTTTGGTGTGACATCATCCTTATGTGTTTTCCTCACTATGTAATTCTTCTTTAGTAGTAGTTGTATTCAGAAGTATAAATTTTTATGTTTTTTTTTCCAGTATTATTGTAGCAAAAGTATTTTTCCGTGTTGTCCTTGGCCATCATTTTAAAATCATGGAATAATATTCCCATTGAATGGATTTTCTCAAAATTTACATAAGTCATTTCTGTCTTTGAGTTTGCAATTATCAATAATTCTGAAAAGTACATTTTTACATAGGTCATCTGTCATATTTTTTAATATATTTGAGATTATTTCCTGAGGATAGATTCTCTTGAGTAAAAAAAAAAAGTAAATTTTTATGCTACATGGTTTTAGAAGACTTTTTGCCAATTTATACTGTCAGATTGACCTCCCTATTGAATATTCTCTTTTCTGTAATACCTTGTGGGATTAGCAAACAATAAGAGCCCTTTGACTTTTAGTGGAAGCACCATTTGAGAAACAAACTAGGGTAGCAGTAAATGCTCTGGACTAGAAATTTACAAACTTGGGTTCTCATTTTGACCCTGCACTAGGAAATTATGTAAATTTGGGCACAATATTTCACCTTTCTCATCTATAAAATGAAAAATAATAATGAACTTTTAAGTTCATTTGTAGTTCCAGAGTTCTGATCTAATATTTTTGTGTGAAGGTTAGATAAACAAAAATGTGTTGGAGACCTAAGATAAGCCTGGTAGCATGTAGGGCAACGGCTCATCGGAAGAAGACCATTTTATGAATTGGCTGTCTTGTGTACTTATTGCCTTTTTCTTTTTCGATAGCATTGTGAAGTTCTGTGCAGAAGGCATCCCACTGTTGGGAGTTCTGGTCCAGTCGAGGCATTTGAGAACAGTGGTCCATGTCCTAGATAAGATTCTGCCTTTGTTCTATCCCTGCCAATATTACCTTCTGAAGAATGAGCAGTAAGTAGAAAATAACTCATTGAGTACAAATGACGTCTTTTGGTTTCATAAGTACACTAGGGAATGAGATTTCAATAGTATATTTTTTATGAGGCAGAAAATATCCTGCCCAGTTTAGAATGCAGATTAATGAAAGTGATACTAATAATGATGCCAGTTTTATTATCATGAAGATATTTCTCTTCCTCATTTAATTTTGGATTGCTTATAGCTTATTAGTATTTGAAAGAGCAGTTGTTTCCATGAAACTCTGGGAATAGTGCTTCTGACATTGAGCAGCAAATGACTTTGCCATTGTAACAATAGCAAAACACATTGCTTTTAATTGCCTGCAGTGTGCATACTGCAGTATTACAAACAGGTAAGTTACATAGGAAGGTGTTCATCACATGAGGTATTTATAGTCTTGTTGAGAAAATAAGATGAGGTAATTACAAAGTTACGAAGTAAAATATTGGCCAAACCATGCTATTGTATATAGATTGCATTTGTATTATATGGTAAAAGTATATGCTTTTTCAGTAGCAGCAGGGAGTTGAGAGGAGGGGCCAGGCTGGGGAAGAGCACGAGCGAAGGCAGGCAGAGAGGGGACTATGGGGCAGGGGAGGAGAGCATCTGGACCTACATGAATGATGAGGGAGGACGGAGGAGGGCCTGTGCAGGGGACAGGTTGCATGGGGGGGTGCGGGGGGGGACAAGGGGAATGTGACAGAGAGTGTGATAAGTGGTGTGTCATTTCAAGCTGTGTCTCTCCAACTTGCCTGATGATGAGAATCTCCTTGGAGAGCTTATTAAATATGAATTCCAAGGCTCCTTGCCTAGAGATTCTGCTTTGGTAGAAATGGCATAGGGCCTAGGACCATTTTTTAAAAAATTAGCACTCTAGTAGGTCTGAGCAGGTCTGGGGACGCTCGTGTTCTGGGTAGCACACGGCTTTCAGGGCAGTCAGGTGTGAATTTGAGTCCTCACTCCATCCCTTCACTAATGTATGAAAATAGATGAGTTCTTTAACTTTTCAGAGCCTCTGTTTCTTCATTCATATAATGGGATAATACCATCTCTCATACAGGGAGATAATATTTCTCATACTGGGTAAGAGGATAAAGTAATATATAGAGAGTATAATAATGCCTGGAACAATTTAAATAAATTCTCTTTAGATTTTCATGATTTTTAAAAGATTTTAAAATAGATTGAATTGTCTAAGTGCTTTTTTTCTCTAATTACTAAATTTTGAATACTGTGAGTCTCTCTAGTTTCTGTTTCAAATGCTTCCTCCTCTGTCT
Source organism: Pteropus medius (assembly GCF_902729225.1). Classification (NCBI taxonomy): domain Eukaryota; kingdom Metazoa; phylum Chordata; class Mammalia; order Chiroptera; family Pteropodidae; genus Pteropus; species Pteropus medius. Next base: position 21,325,235 of record NW_024340849.1, read on the forward strand.
CTCCCCCACCTCCTCTAATGCCTGCATTGGCTCTGTCCTCTGAACTCTTATAGTACTCTATTGGTACCTTTCCTGAAGTCAACTCTTCCTTTACACCGGAGTGGGTTTTGGCCTGTGTTGTGTCTCCTGTGAAGTGAGAAGTGCCTTCATTCATCAATAACAACTGCTTATTGATTCCCACTGTGTGCTGCCACTGTCTGTACAGTGGTGAGCAAAGCAGCCTGGGTGGGCATTGTCCTCAGGCACATAGGAACTTATCACACCCTCAGGATGCAGGTACCAGTTTTAAAGACTATGAAGGAAAATAACAGGGTGCTATGAGAGAGGTTAATAATGGATTAGCTGTATTTTAGACAGCAGGAAGGGACAGGAAGTGTTCTCTGAGGAAGAGACTTTGTAAAAGAGATGCGAGGGATGAGAAGGACTTTGCCAGATAAGGTGTGGGGAGTGTTTTAGGCAGAAAAGCCAGCAGAAGCAAAGGCCCCGAGAGAGAAGGGAGCCTGGTGCACCTAGGAGCTGAAGGCACAGCCATGACTTCATTGTGGTGATGTCTCCTGTGGTGCCTTATATGCCATCTTGTGTGAAGTTGACACCCCAGAAAAGATTGCGGAATATTTTATAAATATTGCTCTATACATTAGTGGGGAGCGAAGAGGAGATATCAGGGCACTTTTTGGTGTTTTTTCCCTGATGCTCTTTAACTCGCATGTGTTTACGTGTCTTGGGTCTGTTTAGAATTCCTTTTAACCCATATGAAAGTGGAAAACTTTATTTTTCTGAAATTCCTGAAGATTTATCGGAATCCCTAAATAGATCTTTGGTCTAAAAATGGGATCACTTTAATATTTTTCTGTTTTCTGGCAAGCAGTTAGCCTTTTGAAATTCTGCTGACTTTGACTAGAAGATAAAGTGTGTTGTTCTGTGTGCTCTGCAGGTTTTTGTCACACCTCCTCCTGTTCCTACATTTGGACAGTGGCGTCCCTCAGGGTGTCACACAGCAGGTCACCCACAAGGTGGCACAGCACCTGACTGGAGCCAGCCATGGGGACAACGTGAAGCTTCTCAACAGTATGATTCAGGTCAGGGCCCCAGTAAGCCCCTAAATATACTTTCGCCCACCTTCCCAATCAAACACCCCCAGCGCTAGCACATCTGTGTGTGGGTCATTTCGGAGCACTTGGCACAGTGCTTTTGACAAAGGAAGTCAGCAGATTTGGGTTTTGCAGTGCAGGTAGGTATTATTTTGTTAGTGTTTCAAAAATGTAAGGCTGGTTATTACCTTTCACCTCACCTGAGTCCTTTGTCCATAGGCCCACATATCTGTAAGCACTCAGCCCAACAAAGTGGGCCCCGTTGCCGTATTGGAGTTCTGGGTTCAGGCACTAATAAGCCAACATCTTTGGTACCGAGAACAACCCATCCTCTTCCTCATGGACCACTTGTGTAAAACAGCTTTTCAGCTGATGCAGGAGGATTGTGTGCAGAAGTTACTCTACCAGCAACATAAGGTAAACCTGTTAGAGAATTTTCTCGTAGTCATTGGCTAGTTAGTAAGTAGCCTCCTAAAAAGGTTCCCCCAAATGCAGTGTTCAGTACTACTCTGTGGCAACTGAGTATGCTGTTTTTGTTTTTTTTTAAGCTATGCCTTAATGGTGTCTTATTTCAGTAACCATAGTTCACTAGTGCAGATCCCCCATAAAGCCAGAAGAAAGGATTCCCCAACCCCTGCCTCCACCCAGGAGGAGCTGCTCATTACATTTGGCTGTAATACACTGCCTGGACTGTCACTGCTGGTGGACTAATTATTGATATCTGCGTCTTACTGTAATCTTCTATTGTAGTAAGATAATTGTTGATATTCTTGAAAAGGTCATTGATGAGTTGTTTTTAAAGCCTCCTCTCTCTGCTCCACACCCTCCCTTGGTGTAGAATGCTTTGGGTTACCACTGCGACCGGAGTCTGCTCTCTTCCCTGGTGAGCTGGATCGTGGCAGGCAACATCACTCCTTCCTTCGTGGAGGGCTTCGCCACGTCCACACAGGTAGGACACTCTCTTAGGGCCATTTGTTGTCTTATGAACTTTAATATTATTATCATCCTTACTAGTACATTGTTAATAGCCTTAAATAACTAGCATTTTTGTAGCTCTTAGTGTGTAGAATACTTTTTCATTTCATCCTCACGGTAGCCCTCTGCCAAGGTTGTGCTGTTAATTTTCCTATTTCTCAGCGAGGTTAACAGAGGTTTAATGGCGTTAGTGGCTGGCTTGGGATCAGATATGATCAGACTCAGTCCGCCTGACTGCACAGCCTGCCCAGCCCCATGGCAGAGTGCTTAAGAGTAGACGCTGGAGCCAGAGGGCCCAGGGTTCGGTCTTGGTTCTGCAGTTTGCTAGCGCTGTGCCTTGGGCAGTTTGCTTACTTCTCTGTTCTTGGTTTCTTCAGCTGTCAAAAGGGAATAATGATTGCACTGACACGTAAAACTTTAGCACAGTGCTCAGCACATAGTCAGAGCTCACTGGGTGTTGGCTGTTACTGTTGTCATTATTATTATCAGCATTATTTTCATCATTATTACTACCTTTCAGTTGTGTTGAATTATGTCCCTGTTTTGTCACTTAAACCAGTAGTAACATCCTTGAAACCCCTGTCACAGTCTCATCTCCTGCTTATATGTGTTGTGATCCAGGTGAAGCTTGCTCCTTGATGCTACTGCACACATCTTTGCCTTTGCCTACGTGTTTCTCTTACCAGGCATGCCTTCCCCTCCAATCTCTATGTAGAGCTTTCTGACATACCTACCTTCTCTGATCCTGCCCGCCCTCCTCTGGCTTTCCATAGCACTTCACCCCTGATTCATTAGTCACCACTTCTCACTTCACATTTGGTTACTTGTATATTAGTCTTGTCTCCTCTGATAGATGAAAAACTTAGAGCAGAGCTCACGTCTGGCCCTCTTTCCTGTTTCTCATGCATACAGAAATTTCCCACTAAGTATTGTTGAGTGAACAAACATCTTCTCTTACTAAAGTAGCCTTTCCAAAGGAATTGAACAGTTTTCAGTGATCTATTTTATCTGAATTTATATCTGCGATAAGAATATAGATAGGTGTAAAAACTATTAATTTTAGAAACTATAAATATTTGTTGATTGAGATCTATAATTGAAAAGATGTTAGCTCATGGCACATCAGGATGTATTTTGTCTGTTTTAGCGAACTGCTCATTCTCCTCACCTTTGCCTGATGTCATTGTAGGTCTGGTTTGCATGGACAGTCTTGAACATGGAATCTATCTTTGAGGAAGACTCTCAGCTCCGAAGAGTTGTTGAAGGGGAACTGGTTATAAACTCTGCTTTTACCCCTGACCAAGCTCTGAAGGTACAAATAGCAGTTCTGCATTTGAGTGGGAAGAGGTGGTTTATACTTTGATGCTGATAGGTTCACCTGTAGCTTTTGAACTCCTGTGTTTTCTTTTGTTATGAATATTTGGAAAGCACAGTAACCAAACCAGCACTGGAAACTGTGTAATTGAAGTATATACTTCCTTTCCAAAGTTCATTTAACACCGAGAGTCATGACCTAATCATTGACAGCTATGTTGCATGTATATGGGGGTTGCCATTGTTTTAAGGCTATTTCCAGTGTGTTTCATGTGCATCAAAATCACCTGGAGAGCTTGTTAAAAATCATATTCTTGGACTCCAGCTTCTGAGATCCTGAGTTTCTGAGTCTGGAGTGGGACCAGGAATTTATTTTTAAAAACTCCCTAGCTGACCCTTAGGTCACTAAGGTGTGAGAAAGACTGGAATAAAGCTTTAGAATGAAAGATTTCTTTTAGGATCCCATTGTATAGACTTTGCTTTGGGTTTCAGAGCCGGTTAAGAGATTTATCATTGTTGAAATTCCTTTTAAACATCTAAATTTTCAAGATTGGTAAAATTTGACAGTAAAATTTACTTTTAGTTTTTATATTATCCTACTTTCTCACATTGTAGTGTTTGCATGCAAAGGAATGTAAAGGCATGTTAAGGCACGGAAATGAGATTAGACTAGGTGACACAAGGCCCATTCCAATTCTGCGGTCTGTGAAATGTTTTGACAGAAGAAAAGCTACCCCATATGTCTTGCTACCAAGGAGGTTAAAGTGTTAGCTAGTGGGTTGGTGAAGTAAGTCTTACAGGACTT